>NC_089753.1:31703912-31778912 GCF_040412425.1 Macrobrachium rosenbergii | reverse complement strand
TTCCCATTTGCATATCGTTCCTTTCAGTGTCCACGATTCATGAGTACTCGGGGTACATTTCCTTTTGCAATGCCTTTTATTTACTTTCTTTTTTTTGGCTTTGGAAATTACTTGCTTGCAAACTAACATTATCTGAACACCGTTTTATGAATTCCAGTAATCTTCGTTCACGATGACTTTATCGGCGATTAACATCTCTCAGCATATATAAATAATTAAGTGCCATTAGAGGTGCATTAGAGCAGCCCTGGGTAACCCTTTGGCAATTGGGGGCCGCATTATAACTTTTCCAAGTGGCCCTGGGGCCGCATGATGATTTCAGTGATAATGGTATGCATCTAGTATTGTGCCAAACTGCAGCTTTATCATTACTAGTCTATATTTATATGTTGTGTGAAAATTAAAAAGTTCCTTCAGAAAGAATTGTTAAAATTTACTAATAGGACTTGACTAATATCTTTAAAAAATATTTTTAAACCCAGGAACTAGACTGAAAATTTCATGGCAATATCTTCAATGATTTCCCCGTAGTGGGGTAGCGCCGTCAGTGCACCTCATGCTCGGCACTGTAGGCATTACTTAAGATTCTCTGCAGCGTGCCTTCGGCCCCTAGCTGCAACCCCTTTCGTTTCTTTTACTCTACCTCCTTTCATATTCTCTTTCTTCCATCTTACTTCCCACCCTCTCCTTAACAATTGATTCATAGTGCAACTGCGAGATTTTTCCCGTTACACCTTTTCAAACCTTTTACTGTCAATTTTCGTTTCAGCGCTGAATGACCTCATAGGTTCCAGTGCTTGGCCTTTGGCCTAAATGTCATCATATTCAGTATCTTCAGTGGTTTTAATATTATCGTCATAACATGCAGGCAAAGTGGCAGATGAACGCTTCTGAAAATATTATTTCCAGCGCTTACCATAGATAAAAACACTATAGGTATGGAAGTCCCCCCAAAATCACCAAAGATCACAGATTTGCAGGATTTTGATCGTTGACTGAAATCACTGTTTAAGGTGGTTTTAGTTTAAAATACCATATTTCTTTTTTATCTTATCTTGTCATACCAAATGTATTGAAGTAGTGGTATTCAGTAAGAACTGAAAAATAATAATTTTTGTTTTTTACAACGTGATATATTACTTTTATCCAAATTAATGGTGGACGCATGATACTTCTATTGGCCAGGAAAGAAATTCTTAATCTACGGAAGTGGAATCTTGAGATCACTCTTAATATTAAGGCTTCGTCAACCTGACACAATTTGGATAGGCTTTCTTGCATAATATTTTTGTTTCGATAATATTCTCCGAAATCGAATATTCTCCAATATTTCTAGATTATTACCTGTACTAAATCTGACTACGGTTACAGGTAAACAGTTTTTTTTTTTCGAAAATAATCTGGTTGCACCCAATAACACAGTTCGCATATCTTACATCAACAAAGAAAACCTACCCCCCACCCTCCCCAAAAAGGGTCCTTATTGCATCGGGCGATCATTCCGCGGACGAGCGAGCAGCGATCAACAGGTTGTCAATATATAGTAGCAAAAGTGGTGGCTGATCGAGAAACTGTGGCGGTGGGTGGTTTGAGGGAGGACCGGGGCGTTTGTGACGTTCTCGTGGAAGCATAAAGGCAAATGCCACGTTCAGTCATGCAGTAGCCATTATTCTGCTTTTAAAGTATCCTTAGACGGTTGGCACTGTCGACTGTGGTGTTATAATGACGATTCGCGTTATAATAAAACGGGATTATAATGAGATTCACATTGTAATAAAATGGGATTATAATGACGATTCACATTATAATAAAACGGGGTTATAAGGACAATTCACATTATAATGAAACGGGATTATAATGAAGGTTCACATTATAATAGTGCTGGATTATAATGACGATTCATACTATATTAAAACGGGATTATATTGACGATTCACACCATAATAAAACGGGATTATAATGACGATTCACATTATAATAAAACGGGATTATAATGAGATTCACACTATAATAAAAACGTTATTATAATGACGATTCACAGTATAATAAAATGGGATTATAATGACGATTCACACTATAATAAAATGGGATTAAAATGACGACTCACACTATAAATAAAGCGGGATTATACTACCTTACAATGAAGATCACACTAACCACACGGAATTATAATGACGAATCACACTATACCGACACGGAATTATAATAACGATTCGCACAATAACGACGCGGAATTACAGTAAAGATTCGCGCAATACCCACGATCCTAATGCCATACCTCTGACAAAGGAGAAACAATAACCTTTTAAATTTCAGGTCGATTGCGCATCTCTGATGAACGCATTTTATCTCTCAATTTGATGGCTTCGAAACTGTGGCTTACAAAGATTCTAATATTGTGGCACTTTTATTACGCTTTCTATTCAGTGAATCTCAACAGCATCCGGATTCTTTAATTAATCTCTTGCGCAAGATCGCTTCGAAATAGCGGCTTGTTTTCAACAACGAGAGCTAGTCATTTAAGTCAATGTCTGAATGCTTCCTGAGAACTTGTCATTTAGGTCACAGTCTGAATGCTTCCTGTTGTCCATCGTGAATGCGCTTTGTTTCAAGGGAAAACAACCTCGAAAGTCGGGCACATTTCCCGAGCCTGCGTTGCAACGTACCACTATCCTTACTGAGTCTCAGATTTGCCGTTTCCTTCTTCTTGAAATTTTGTTATAACATTCATCTGGACAGTGCTTGGGACATGTTTTGAAGTTTAAGATAGAGACGGAACACCTTGTGTATGTGGCTTTATTTGTGTACATTTCTTAGGTGGGGATTTATGAATTAGTTTTGGTTTTCTGAAAAGCAAACTATTGTGCCAGCTTTGTCTGTCCGTCCGCACTTTTTTCTGTCCGCACTTTATCTGTCTGCACTCAGATCTTAAAAACTAATAAGACTAGAGGACTGCAAATTAGTATGTTGATAATCCAATCTCCAATCGTCAAACATTCCCAATTGCAGCCCTCTAGCCTCAGTAGTTTTTATTTTATATAAGGTTAAAGTTAACCATAATCGTGCGTCTGGCAACGATATAGGCCAAGTCACCACCGTGCCGTGGTTAAAGTTTCATGGGCCGTGGCTCATACAGCATTATACTGAGACCACCGAAAGATAGATTTTTTTCGGTGGCCTTGATTATACGATGTCCAGAATACCCAATTGCGCCGAAGAAACTTCAGCACATATTTTACGTTTTTTTTTTTTTTTTTGGTTACAAGTTTTATCCGTATTTAATTTTTCTCCTCTTCCTTTCTTTTTTCTTTTGTAATACATAAGTAATTACAGTCTGCTGAAGGTTGCCAGTAATAATAATGATAATGAAAATTTAGCTTGTCCGTTCTTCATTATCCTCAGCCACACCAACATCTGGCACCCACTGTATATATATATATATATATATATATATATATATATATATATATATATATATATATATATATATATATATATATATATATATATATATATATATATATATATATATATATATATATATATATATATATATATATATATATATATATATATATATATATATATATATATATATATATATATATATATATATATATGCACCTGTAACCTTGCTGCATGCGTCGATTGGCTAAAGATAGTGAACAAAAGCCAGAGCTGGAATACCTTTCCACGAAGCGTGAGGATTTGACATAACCTCGACTTGCAGATGAGAACATAATAACACGAACACCGAGGATTCTGTCTAAATGAACACCGCCGAAGCAGGTCTGGTTTTCAATGACACGGTTTGATTTCTGCAATGTATTGTCCGAACAGATACCGCATGATGAGTGGTCTGGCATTAGATGGCTTATGTTGCATTGGTAAGTATTTCTTTGAAGGGAGAATTTAGACTCGGAATAGCATAATCATTTCTCTTCCATAGATCGTTTGGTCTTAGGATAATTTTATTGTTTTTAAAAGTGCTTTTCTGATTTTGTTGATTATAATAATGATTCATTTTGGGTATATATTGATATTTCGCCAAGATGTATGGGTAATATAAGCCCCTTCCTCCAGTGCTTTTTAGTTTTCTGAAAAGAAAACTATTGTGCCGGCTTTGTCTGTCCGTCCGCACTTTTTTCTGTCCGCTTTCAAATCTTAAAAACTGCTGAGGCTAGAGGGCTGCAAATTGGTATGTTGATCATCCACCCTCCAATCATCAAACATAGCAAATTGCAGACCTCTAGCCTCAGTAGTTTTTATTTTAAGGTTAAAGTTAGCCATAATCGTGCTTCTGGCAACGATGTACGATAGGCCACCACCGGGCCGTGGTTAAAGTTTCATGGGCAGCGGCTCATACAGCATTATACCGAGACCACCGAAAGGTAGATCTGTTTTCGGTGGCCTTGATGGCTGGATGGTGGGTGATCAACATACCAATTTGCAGCCCTCTAGCCTCAGTACTTTTTGAGATTTAACCTTAAATAAAATAAAAACTACCGAGGCTAGAGGGTTGCGATTTGGTGTGTTTGATGATTGGAGGGTGAATGATCAACATACCGATTTGCAGCCTTCTAGCGTCATTAGTTTTAAGATCTGAGGGCGGACGGAAAAGTGCGGACAAAAAAAAGTGTGGACTTAAAAGTGCGGGCAGACAGACAAAGCCGGCACAATAGTTTTCTTTTACAGAAAACCCCAACAAAAAAAAAAGGCGCCATTACTCACCAGTGTCTATTCACGTAACGCCTCCGGCATTACGTCTGGCGTACTGTATATATCATCTCAGTGCATCAGTTTCCGTCAAGTTTCCAGGTACTTAATTCATTTGAATTCACTGCCTCCCTTCCGCATAACTTCGTCAGGAGGATCAAAGCCATTCCTTTTCGTCTCACGTTCCACATCCTCAAGTTTTCTTAACTTCGTCGGCTCATTCCGAGCGCCTGTCCTTGATTGCTGTTGTTGTTGGACCTCATAACTGTCGCGGAGGCTCCGCATATTTTTCATTGTCAAACGCGTGGAGAGAGAGAGAGAGAGAGAGAGAGAGAGAGAGAGAGAGAGAGAGAGAGAGAGAGAGATTCTACGTTACGAATCCCCCTTTTTTTTTTTGCTATATATTTCCTGCTCAAACTATACTTTCCATCTGAGAAACCAGAAAGTGAGAGAGAGAGAGAGAGAGAGAGAGAGAGAGAGAGAGAGAGAGAGAGAGAGAGATTCTATATATTTCCTGCTAAAACTGAATCCCCAGAAAGAGAGAGAGAGAGAGAGAGAGAGAGAGAGAGAGATTTTTCGCTATATATTTCCTGCTAAAACTATACTTACCACATGAAAAACCAGAGAGAGAGAGAGAGAGAGAGAGAGAGAGAGAGAGAGAGAGAGAGAGAGAGAGAGAGAGAGAGAGAGAGAGAGAGAGAATTCCCTTTTCAGAGGTAATAGACTTCCAGTCTTGCGTTTGGTAATTAATTTTAAAAAAGAAATTATTACTCGATAGGTATTTATTCCAGAAAACATTCTAATCCCACATAAACTGTGCTTGAGTCTTCCATCAGTGTTATTAAATTCTTAGATTTATTTACGTGAACTGGAATCACTTCCTCAAGTACATGATCAGAGCAGATTAAGGCAATATTATTATGTATTATATATAAGTAGGCAGTCAAGCTATAAATTACCAGGAAAGCTGCGTGTAAAGTATTCCATCAAACGGATTGCTTGGACATGAAGAATAATCCTGTCTTTGATTTGTGATAAAAGTCAGTTTCCTTTTAGTTTTCCGTAAAAGAAAACTATTGAGATGGCTATTTGTCTGTCCGTCCGCACTTTTTCTGTCCGCCCTCAGATCTTACAAGCTACTGAGTATAGAGGGCTGCAAATTGGTATGTTGATCATCCACCCTCCAATCATCAATCATACCAAATTGCATCCATGTAGCCTTAGTGGTTATTATTTTATTTAAGGTTAAAGTTAGCCATAACCGTGCGTCTGGCAACGCTGTAGGACAGGTCACCACCGGGCCGTGGCTGAAAGTCTTTTGGGCTGGGACTTTATAAAGAAAATGCATTACGCCGGAGAAACTCCGGCGCATTTTTTTTTTACCTGTTTCTCTAAAAAATGATAATACGTCTTTTAGTTTTTTATAAAGAAAATACACTTGGTGGCTTTTATGGTGCAGGATAAGCTTCGAAGGAAAATACGGAATGTGCTATCTTTATTCGAGAACAAAATCATTTTACTTTCTCTTCACAAATCAAAAATAAAAAAATTCCAATGTTTATGCGGTAGACGTTTATAAATCGGTCTGAGAATTCAATTTTATCATCAGCGTGATCCTGTGTTTCACGATAATATATATATATTTTTTTAATCCCAGCTCCAGGCTCCTGTATCTGTAAACAGCCCTAGGAAAGCTGTTAATCAGCTCAGTGGTCTGGTAAAGCTAAGGTATACTTAACTTTGTAAATAGGAAGTGGGTTCTTCGGAGATTTAGGGGTTTGTATGAATATATTCATGGGAAAGCGAGAAGGTATAAAGGGTTTTTTGCAATTACTATTTCTCTCTCTCTCTCTCTCTCTCTCTCTCTCTCTCTCTCTCTCTCTCTCTCTCTCTCTCTCTCTATCTCTATATATATATATATATATATATATATATATATATATATATATATATATATATATATATATATATATATATATATGTGTGTGTGTGTGTGTGTGTGTGTGTTAGCTAACTGAAATTATCCGTCGAACGTAGTAGGTGCATATTTAATGTTTATGGTGTCTTGGCAAGTGAAACAGGACCAGTAGTGGAGTGCTGCAAGGAAATGCTATTTTGCCTATGCTGTTTGCTTTTTTTTTTTTTGTACGAATTTCATGATGAAACAAGTAAAATATTGAGACGCTGCCCATATTGAGACGCTGCCCATGAAGCTTTCAGCCACTGCCCGGTGGTGGCCTGTGGTGTTGCGTTGCCCGAGCACGATTATGGCGAACTATAACCTTAGATAAAATAAAAACTACCGAGGCTAGAGGGCAGCAATTTGTTGTTTGATGTTTGGATTGTGGATGACCAAAATAAAAAACTACTGAGGCTAGAGGGCAGCAATTTGGTATGTTTGATGTTTGGATTGTGGATGACCAAAATAAAAAAAACTACTGAGGCTAGAGGGCAGCAGTTTGGTATGTTTGATGATTTGAGAGTGGATGATCAACATACATACCAATTTGCAGCCATCTAGCCTCAGTAGTTTTTAAGATCTGAGGGCGGACAGAAAAAAATGTGGACGGACAGACAAAGCCAGCACAATAGTTCTTTCTTCTGTAAACTAAAACAGATTTCTCCTCCTCCTCCTCCTCCTCCTCCTCCTCCTCCTCCTCCTCCTCCTCCTCCTCCTCCTCCTCCTCCTCCTCCGTCTCCCAGATATTTGCTATATCATCTGCCGACGCCTCTCTCGAAGATAAATGGTGTAAGGTTTCTTCGGAAAACGCTCGCCTGCTGGTGCTTGTGAAGCCTCAGGTCTCGGAGGGCGGCAGGCTGGAGATAATCTCGCTCTTGCCTCGTAATATGAAGGAGCTTGTGTCACACAAGCCCTTTGATAATTTCCTCCGATGTTCGGGTAGTTTCGCAAAGGCCCGGCGCAGCCGAGAGGGTCTTTGATGGTACAACATTGGCATAATTATGCAGAACCCTGGTAAGTTGTGGAAAGCAGTTTTTCTTTTTCTGGTGGATAAAGGTGTTGTATATATATATATATATATATATATATATATATATATATATATATATATATATATATATATATATATATATATATATATATATCTAACTCACATCAGGATCAGGCCCAGGTCTTTCATTTGGAAGGCAAGGGCGCTGCCCACTAGGCCATACAAGTCGTAAAAGAAGTTGGATCCTGAGGGACAACTGCCCCCAAGGAATTACCTGGGCAAGCTAACTGCTTGCATACCAGCGTGTTTACCCCAACTTCCCGACATGCTGGTATGCAAGCAGTTAGCTCGCCCAGGTAATACCTTGGGTGCAGTTGCCCTCAGGTTCCAACTTCTTTTACGACTTGTATGGCCTAGTGGGCAGCGCCTTTGCCTTTCAATTGAAAGACCTGGGTTCGATCCTGATGTGAGTCAGAAATTTATTTCCGTTCCACACGTGATTGTGTTGAATATATTTTTATATATATATATATATATATATATATATATATATATATATATATATATATATATATATATATATATATATATATATATATATATATATTATATATATATATATATATATATATATCATCTATAATATATATGTGTGTGTTTTACAGGCAGATAGCAAAACCAGGCATTTTGCGAACTACCTGAAGTTTCAGGCAGATAGCGAAATGCGCTTAGGGACGTTTGATCCCTCAGTGTCTAGTACTAAACACGGCGAAATACATTTGACCCACCCACCACACGGGCTAGTACTAAACACGGCGAAACAGTGTAGGTGAGTCACTGTTTCGCCGCGTTTAGCACTCGCCCCCGGCGGGGATCAAATGTCCCTAAGTGCATTATCCACTGTACTTTTGTTCCATTGGCGTGTGTTCATTATAAATATAAATCATAGGCTTTTATTCACAGTGAAGATATATCCTTAAACTTTCTGTCTTCACTGGTCTGCTGGTATAGTGGTTAGTGTCTTGGTGGCATGCCACTCAGATGTCGCGGGTTCGCGCCTCCCCATGGCGATGAAAAATCACTGGTTCTGCATCGCGATCAGTTACTGCTCCAATGTGGGGTCTGCTGCGGTGGGAGGTTGAAGCCAACATTCTTTGGAAGCTTGAATTTCAAGTCAGTGGCCCCTTTGGTGTGCATGTTCCTTGTGAATAGCTTTCATCTACTGAAATAATAATAATAATAATAATAATAATAATAATAATAATGATAATGATAGCTGGAAGTAAACCAAAATAGCTCTTGTTATATTTTATTGATGTTTGTTTTGTTGCGTTCCGTTTAGCATTTTAACTATTACAGTCGGGAATATCGTCTCACAATTCATTTCAACAATGAAGATAATTTTTTTTTTAAATTATAACCCATCTCTCTCTCTCTCTCTCTCTCTCTCTCTCTCTCTCTCTCTCTCTCTGATATCAGACACAGTTGGAGCAGGTAACCAAAACAAAGTTAAATACAAATAAGTAAGGGCTCTCTCTCTCTCTCTCTCTCTCTCTCTCTCTCTCTCTCTCTCTCTCTCTCTCTCTCTCTCTCTCTCTCTCTCTCTCTCTCTCTCTCTCTAATATCAAAAACAGTTAGAGTTAATAATTAAAAATAGAGTCCAGTAGAATTAAGTCAGCTCTCTCTCTCTCTCTCTCTCTCTCTCTCTCTCTCTCTCTCTCTCTCTCTCTCTTAAAACAGTTCTAAAATTAGAGTCTAGTAGAATTAAGTCAGAAGTCAGCTCTCTCTCTCTCTCTCTCTCTCTCTCTCTCTCTCTCTCTCTCTCTCTCTCTCTCTGTAATCAGTTTGAGCTCTCCAGTCTCTCTCTCTCTCTCTCTCTCTCTGAAAGATTTATAGCAAATAATGTCAAACAGTTTGAGCTAATAATATGCAACAGAGTCCAGTGGAATCGAGCCAGACGATAGCTCTCTCTCTTGTCCTTCGTCTTCAGTGGAAAAGTATATTTCTCGATATTGTCGCGTGTGTTGCAACACTGATCTTTGGCCCAGGTTTCGAAACGAGCGAGAAATCTTTTTCAAATACCTGGAACATTTCCGGATAACGATCTCGGTACAATGGATGAGAAATTCAGACGATGGAGGTTCCGTCTTCAGTGGATAATCGTATATTTTATATTGTCGCGTCTGTTGCTCTCTCTGATCTTTTGGCTCAGGTTTCGAAACGAGCTCTTTTTCAAATACTCTCTCTCTGGAACATTTATGTAACGATCTCGGTACAATGGATGAGAAATATTGGTTGGATAATCGTATATATATATATATATATATATATATATATATATATTATATATATATATATATAACACTGTGTACATTTATGACATTTATATGCATGTCTGTGTTTTGTGAAAATGTATTGGAAGAAATAAGATTCGGTTGAAAGTTGAATACTAGTATTTTATTTTTGGAAATACGAGGTAAAAAAAAAAAAAGCTACTGCCAGGTGGGATCTGATACTTGAAGATGGATGGACTACAGACTTGACTGATACAAGAATTGTTTTAGTATATGCTGCTCCCACGATGATTTCTGAAATGTACGTTGTGAGAGTAAGTTGCACTGAAATATTCTGAGTTAAATCTGCCCAATGAACAAAACTTTTTGGGAGGTGTCCTTTTCATGATGGCTGTTTTGTGCCGGTGTGGTCGAGTAGAGCCGGAGTCAGTAGACAATGTCTTTTTAAGCCATAACAGGCCTGTTCCTTTGGTTTATTCTTAAAGTTTACTCGTAAGGTCACCAGAGTGCCTGTTGCATAAGATGTTATGTTTGTGTGTGCCTAATTATTATTTAGGGTCCTTTGCACCTTTATTATGGGTATTTAATCAATGCTGAAGTGGCTTGGAATAATTCTTTCACTTTAATCTCCTTTGTACAGGTTTATAAAATCAAGCGTGTTTAGTATATTTTGTTTGTACCCTTATACAACGAACGTTCAAAGAACTATGCATCAGATGTTAGAAAACTTTGAAATGATTCTCAAGAAATTAAAAGATGAATGTTTTAGGGAGCCAGAATTGAATTCTAAGACTTTCATACATTGATATTCAAGGATTTCCTACTGGATATCAAGAGAACATGAAAGGAATGTTTGGTGAATACTCGCTGAATATTTAAGCCCTGAGGCGTCATGAATATTGCTGGATATATATGATCAGCTGACTGTGAAATATCTTCTGTTAAAACAGAATTCCACCTAATAAAAGGAGCCCATAACAACGCCAAAAGGTAGAAAGTTAATGCTATATATTTCGGAGAACAACTGTCTCCCTCGACAGGCAAGTGATGAATGATTTAAGAAGCTATCAACCGGAGTGACGCAACGACTGACCTCTGGAGCTCGTGGTATAAATACCGCTGTTCTGGAATTCTTAAATCATTCATCACTTGCCTGTCGAGGGAGACAGTTGTTCTCCGAAATATATAGCATTAACTGTCTACCTTTAGGCGTTTTTATGGGTGATAAGGTGTTTTAATAGCTACAGTTACCTCTTGACTTGAAACATGCTTTCCACTGAAAGCCCTGAAATCTGAAAGGAAGTGAAAGAGGATAATCTCCTTTCCTATTTCCTTCCGGATTTCAAGGCTATCAGTAAAAACGTATCCCAAATGTATTAGGAAACAGAGAATTTGAGAGGTCTTTGTAGCCATTTAGGTAAATAACTGAATCTTTCGGTACGTTAGCAAGCAGGTTACTCAAAGGCAGATCTAATCGTGAAAGTCCGGGGAAATTGAAATTTTAGTTTTTTAACTCTGAATATCGGCTCCTCATCTCTTCATGGACATATTCAAATCTTTTTTTTTTTTAGTTACCTTTCCTCAAGAAGTTGGTGACACTTTCGGCTACTTCTCTGATGTCTTATCGAGTCCTTGGAGTGTTAGTATAAATTTAAAGAGAGACAGTACGCTCTGCTTGAATGTGCCATCATAATTTTGTTCGTCAGTTTGTCCATAAAGATACTAGGTTACTTATTCATGTATGTATGTATATATGTATATACATATATATACACGTGTGTACATATATATGCATGTATACATATATGCTTTTGGGGCAAAATTTTTCTTGTATGTAAATTTCGTTGAATTCTATGGCTTTTTGATTGTTGATCAACAATCAAAAACCATAGAATTCAACGAAATTTACGTATATATATATATATATATATATATATATATATATATATATATATATTATATATATATATATAATATATATTGATCAGAAGGAGAGAGAGAGAGAGAGAGAAGTGTTGTTTAACGAGCATGCAGTCGCCGTCCAATGGATTCGAACAAGTCATTTTAATTAACGAACCTATAGTTTAAGCTTATGTCGGTGTCCGATTCGCTGCCGCATGGCAACAGACAATAAATTACTAAGCCTTAACGACATCAGGAAACAACGGCGCGAAATCCGGCCCTGGTTCATCCTACCAACCACTGCCAAAAGGTCATAGTTCTTCCAACTTTTGCTATTATGCGAAGACAACCTGTTGATCTCTCCGTAGTTGCGGCGAGTTCGGAATGCATGTTCGAACACTGCCAGTCTTTTCTTTTTCCACCTGAAAAATGATACAGTGACTCTGTCTCCTTGTTGACGAGGTGGGGGGGGTCGGGGGAGGTGGGGGAGGGGCAATGAGCCAAGATGTCTGATAGTCACCGAGGAGAGATGTCAGCATTCCCGGCGACGTCCAACAGGTGTTTGCGAGGATCTGACTCGGAAGTGTGGGATTATAGCAAAACAAAACAGTGTTTTTGTTTTCTGTAAGTGACTGGGGCCCAGTTGCGACGCGATGCGAAGGCTAAAGCCGTCAGCTGTTGGTGTGAATTCCTTGTCGATTTTGAATGTTTTCTGTAAATGAAAACTATTGTGAAAGCTTTGTTTGTCCATCCGCACTTTATTCTGTCCTCACATTTTTCTGTCCGCCCTCAGATCTTAAAAACCACTGAGGCTAGACGACTGCAAATTGGTATGTTGATCATCCACCCTCCAATCATCGAACGTACCAAATTGCAGCCCTCTAGCCTCAGTAGTTTTTATTTTATTTAAGATTAAAGTTAGCCATAATCGTGCTTCTAGCAACGATATAGGATAGGCCACCACCGGGCCGCGGTTAAAGTTCCATGGGCAGCGGCTCAAACAACTTTTTACAGAGACCACCGAAAGATAGATCTTTTTTCGGTGGCCTTGATTAAACGATGTACAGAAAACTTATTTTTTACTTGTTGTAATTGCCTGTTTGATTTTAGGGCTAAATTATGCGTAGGAAATATTGAACCCAAGAACTGCCAAATTTAAGGTAATTTGCTGTAAAACCAAATTTACTAAAATATAGATAAATAAACAAATTAATCCATTCCTTGGGTAAGCAGTCCCAGCTAAAAGTCCCTAAAGAAAATAGAGTGCCTTCAATTCTGCATTATGTAAAACAAGGCCTCGACGGAATTCTCCTTAGAAGAGAAAACAGGCCACACGCGTAAATAACACGGAAATAACTCTAGGAATGTTTAATTTGTTGTTTCTGCTGCGTTATGAGAAGTCTTTTCCAGAAAATATGGAGAATAGGAGGTAAAGCAGTCGTTTTCCTGAAGAATTTCTCTATTCCGGTAAATCTTTCAGATTTATGACAGAAAGCCGTTCACTTAAAAAAAAAAAGATTTTCATTATTTGCAGAAAGTGGTTCACTTAAAAAAACTGACTTTCAATTTTGAAGAAAGCGGCTCACTTAAAAAAGAATTGACTTTCATTGTTTGCAGTTTTGCCGTTGAAGCGGAACCGGAAGTACCTTGAAATTTTTTTTGTTAAAGAAAAAAAAAAGGTTGCATGAATTTCTAACAGAGTTCTCTCTCTCTCTCTCTCTCTCTCTCTCTCTCTCTCTCTCTCTCTCTCTCTCTCTCTCTCTCTCTCTCTCTCAGTTAATTCATAGATTTTCCATTGGAAGCAATTTTACTTACTTGTGATTCATTGTAATTTGACAACTTGGAGTCGCCTGACCTTTTAATTGAAAACCTAATTAATCTGGCCTGAGTGCTCACTTCATTTTAAAGGTCACTTGAATTTATGGTGTTGTCAGGTCTGAATAATTCTGAATAGTCTCTCTCTCTCTCTCTCTCTCTCTCTCTCTCTCTCTCTCTCTCTCTCTCTCTCACACACACACACACATACACATACACACACACACACACACATACTCTTATTTTGTTAGAGAAAGAAGAATACCTTTGTCTGAAGTTGCATGAATTTCTAAAATAGTTTTTCTCTCTCTCTCTCTCTCTCTCTCTCTCTCTCTCTCTCTCTCTCTCTCTCACACACACACATTTATTTTGTTAGAGAAAGGAAGCATAAATTTGCCTGAGGTTGCATGAACTTCTAACATGGTTCTCTCTCTCTCTCTCTCTCTCTCTCTCTCTCTCTCTCTCTCTCTCTCTCTCTCTGCATTCCAAAGCATTCCAAAGTATGCAGTAGTTACGGCTGCTCGTATATATTGCCACATTTAGTGTCATTTAGCAAATAGAGTACACATTTCCCACCTGAATTGTATCTTTGCATATCTTTCATAGCTAACCTCAGGCTTCCGATGCAGTTTAGGAGTCCTTTTTTTTCAGTCTGCTGTGTCGCGTGGACCATTTTTTTTTCATTTTTTTCAGTCTGCTTACCAGTCTTGTTTTTTCTTTTTTCAGTCTGCTGTGTCGCGCGGGCCAGTCTTATTTTTCATTTTTTCAGTCTGCTGTTGTCACGGGGACCAGTCTTGTTTTTCGTTTTTTCAGTCTGCTGTGTCGTGGGGCCAGTCTTATTTTTCATTTTTTCAGTCTGCTGTGGCCAGTCGCGGGGACCAGTCTTGTTTTTTCGTTTTTTCAGTCTGCTGTTTTTTCAGTCTGCTTGTCAAGTCTTATTTTTTCATTTTTTCAGTCTGCTTTGTCTGCTGTGTCAAGGGGCCAGTCTTATTTTTTTCATTTTTTCAGTCTGTTTTTTTGTTTTTACATTTTTTCAGTTTTGTCAGTCTTATTTTTTCATTTTTTCAGTCTGCTGTGCGCGGGCCAGTCTTATTTTTTCATTTTTTCAGTCTGCTGTGCCAAAGGGACCAGCCTTGTTTTTAGTCTGCTGTGTCGTCAGGCCAGTCTTATTTTTCATTTTTTCAGTCTGCTGTTTTGGGACCAGCCTTGTTTTACATTTTTTCAGTCTGCTGTGTCACGCAGGCCAGTCTTATTTTTCATTTTTTCAGTCTGCTGTGCATTGGGACCAGCCTTGTTTTTACATTTTTTCAGTCTGCTGTGTCATTTTTCGGGCCAGTCTTATTTTTTCATTTTTTTCAGTCTGCTGTGCCGCGGGGACCAGCCTTGTTTTTACATTTTTTCAGTCTGCTGTGTCGCGCGGGCCAGTCTTATTTTTTCATTTTTTTCAGTCTGCTGTGTCACGCGGGCCAGTCTTATTTTTTCATTTTTTTCAGTCTGCTGTGTCGCGCGGGCCAGTCTTATTTTTTCATTTTTTTTTTTTGGGCAGTCTGCTGAATTTGTTTTTTCAGTTTGTGCCGCGGGGACCAGCCTTGTTTTTACATTTTTTTTCAGTCTGCTGTGTCGCGCGGGCCAGTCTTATTTTTTCATTTTTTTCAGTCTGCTGTGCCGCGGGGACCAGCCTTGTTTTTACATTTTTTTCAGTCTGCTGTGTCGCGCGGGCCAGTCTTATTTTTCATTTTTTTCAGTCTGCTGTTTTGCTGGACCAGTCTTGTTTTTTCATTCTTTTTAGTGATTTTTTGGGGGTAGCTCTTCGTAAAAGTTCTCTCTTGAATTCTGTTTTATATATGTATATATATATATATATATATATATATATATATATATATATATATATATATATATATATAAATATGTGTGTGTGTATGTATACATATATATATATATAATATGTATATATATGTATATGTATATATATATATATATATATATATATATATATATATATATATATATATATATATATATATATATTTATTTATTTATATACATATATATATAGCCTATACACAAGAGAGAGAGAAAGAGAGAGAGAGAGAGAGAGAGAGACAGAGAGAGAGACAGAGAAACACGTTACATATATCCCTCAAAATGGAACCAGACTTGTCGACTCTTCCATAGAGGGAAGCTTCTGTTAATTTCAGCCATTCCTTTTTGACACTCAGTACTATTTTTCAATAGGTGGCTGGAAATGAAGATTTGTACTCAGAGAAATCGTTCATCCCCTCTTTAAGAATTTGTAAGAGCAATTGTGTTCCAGCGACTTGTAAAGTTGATGGGGCATAGAACTCCTGCAACAGATTAAGCTACGTCTGTGTATCCAAAAGGCTTTTCTCATTTGGAGAAGCTTAGCGCATCGTGAAAGAGACATTCTTGGAAGTGACTCTCATCGGAAATACGACAAGAGAGAGGAAAGTTAATCTTGCCAGCAGCCATTTCAGATTGCTCTAGAATGGGATCATTTTAACGGTCCACGTTCGCGGATTTTGTGCTGCGTTCATTTTGGAAGGCCAGTTTTTCGTTCAGCATTCAAGTGTTTCTCAGCCTTTTTCTCCAAGTTGAATCTTAATTTGTACATGTACACACATATATATAAGTAAATATAATGTATACATAAATATATATATTTCATACAAATATGTGTGTATAATTTTAAAGAATGTATTTTCAATGCTTTAAGATGTGATATTTTTATGGAGTCAGATGGAAGTTCGAGACACTTTGTGTTCAGCAAATAGTTTGATGTCCCTCAGAAGATTGCCAGTCAGGTGAAAAATATTCGTGAACGTCTGCCCTAAAAGCACTTTGATCGTTCATTAACGTGATAGAACTCAGTTGTTGAAACAGTTTGAATCGGCAGATAAGGTGAGTTTGAGATCTCTGATAATTCAATGATTTTTACCAATTTTCTAATCATATAACTTTTGAACTATATATTTATATATATATATCTTTCATATATTGTTTTGTCATATATATATATAACACATATTGTGTTTTGCATTATTTACTTTTCTAGTTTAATTCTTATTTTGTTTCGACTCAAACTTTTCAGAAGTGTTCAAGTTTTTAAGTTCAAGATTTATATCTAACGGATAATTCATTTATTATGCATTTTAATCTTTGCTTTGTTTTGTTCATTTCTTTGTTGTTAGCTTTGAATAATAAACCTTTTTGTAGAAACTATTTTAAATGGTCCATTTAATTGATTTGGTGAGAATGTGAGATTCGGGTATGTGTGGGCGTCTGTGTACAGAACAGTAAAAGGAAGAGTAAACGGTGAGAGGGAGAGAGAGAGAGAGAGAGAGAGAGAGAGAGAGAGAGAGAGAGAAAGAGGAGAAAAATAGATGTCAGTGTTGTCGTGGAAACGTTCATACGACTTTTCATGAATAAAGATTCCACGTTACGCATTTGCACGCCATATATATTCATATTTTTTTGTATGAATGGATGTATGCTTTATATTTTACACTAGACACTTTTGGGGACGGGGTGCTTAGCACTCTTCCGGCTCAATTGAAACAGTTTTGTGTTGTGATAATTCTTTTAATCTTTTTTTTATTTTTTTTTATTTTTACACTTATTGTTTTTTCCTGTTATTTCTTTCACTCAATTTTTAAAGTATAAATGTTTTCCTCTGGCGTTATTATTTATTCCGGTTTTTTTGTGGGCGTCTGTGTATAAAAAGGAAAGTAAACGGTGCTCTAATTAAAGACTCCGTTGTTCCCATTTGACTTGTAAGGGTTTTTGGGGCGGGGATGCTTTGTGTAATTAATATCATTTTTTTAGTTCCCTTCATTACTGTTTTCAGTTTTTTTTTTTTTAATTTTCACACTGTTTTTTCATTATTTTATCAACAAATTATTATTATTATTTAGGTTTTTATATTATTAAATTAATCCGTTGTTCCCTTTGATTAAGTTATTTAATATCATTTTTTATTATTATCATTACTGTTCAGTTATTAGGTCTATGTTCAATCAAATCAATATTATTATTATTATATTATTATTATTATTATTAAATTATTAAATAAATTTTTTTTAAGGTCAAAATCAAACGTGATGATATGATACAGAAGTTCTCGTCAAATTTTAAAACTTGTTTACATTCAGTACGAGACAGGAATGTATTTAGCAAAATTCTATAGGTTACGCGATCTTGCCTCAATACTGTCTAGAGCTCGCTTAGGTTTCTTTTATGAAGCTAGTTTCACTTTTTTACAACGAGTTTTCTTGAATTATATAAACATAACTTCTGTGTATGAAATTCTTCCAGGTTTGTGCGGTGAAATTATGAATCGTGCCTCGTTGGTGAAGGCCTGTTGACGTAGCAATAAATCGTAGTATGTATCCAAATATTTACTCCCTCAGTGTGTAACAACTGTTTATCCAAATATTTACTCCTTCTGTGTGTAACAACTACTGTATAGTTCGACGGGTAAAAACACCACTTTCAGACTTGCCGTCGTTTATCCCTGGGTCGCATTTTCCGGAGATGTAACCGAGTGCCGGGACCTTTCCCTGAAAAAAGCGGGACGCCATATCTTCAAAACTAACCATAGAATTTTCTCGAAAATAATCTCATTATGTTTCCCACATCCAAAATACTCGGTTCCAAATTTGGGACTATACGGAACGTCCTAACCTCCCTTTAACTACCGCCGTTTTTTACCCTAAGGGAACATTAGATACATAATTAGACTTCAGTGGGTCATCTGTACTTAGTTTTTTATTTATTTATTTATTTATTATTATTATTTTTTTGCTTATTGTAGAATAAAATCTTTAAAAATTCCATTTTTACAATAAACGGTACGTGTAAATGGACGCACATTTTTAATAAGGGAATGAAACTTTAACCACTGCACGGTGGGGGGGGGCCTATTCTATATCGTTGCCAGACGCACGATTATGACTAACTTTAACCTTAAATCAAGTAAAAACTAATAAGGCTAGAGGGCTGCAATTTGGTATGGTTGATGATTGGAGGGTGGATGATCAACATACCAACTTGCAGCCCTCTAGCCTCAGTAGTTTTTAAGATCTGAGGGCGGACAGAAAAAGTGCGAACAGGATAAAAGATCTGAGGGCGGACAGAAAAAGTGCGAACAGAATAAAGTGCGGACGGACAGACAAAACCGGCACAATAGCCTTCTTCTACAGAGAGCTAATAGACATTGTATATTAGAGAACGATATATAACCCAATACTCAAACGAATAAGCTTATAATCAAGAGGATTCAAAATCAATAATAATGAGACACAAATGGAGAACCTGAAGAAAGATTTTTGGACCAAGGCTCACTGATAAAAGAATTTCCTTCACCCTCGTCGCCTCTCATAAGGAAATGCAACCAGCTGTTGCATGTTGCTGATCCCGCAAGCAGAAGCAGATGATGCTGATCATTTATTCGGCAATAAATCACGGATAATAGCCACGGCTCTTGTTTATGGAAATCTTAATGGCGAACCCCGCTGGGCATACGCCAGTTCTGCTCTCAAAAGGCGGGGTGAATGCCCCCAGTTTCATATTCCTTTGTCCATTAAGTGCATATATATTTATATATATATATATATATATATATATATATATATATATATATATATATATATATATATATTTATTTGCCTTAGTTTGTGTGTTGGTTTTTGGTTTTGTTTCTCATAATTATGTATTTTTTATGTTTCTTTAATCTTTTTTGGAGCTGCGTTTCGTATTTATTTTTCGATTCGGTACTCTATGTATTACATAGTGATATATATATATATATATATATATATATATATATATATATATATATATATATATATATATATATATATATGTGTGTGTGTGTATAATCTCACTAGTGCAGTTAGTGCTTGGTTTGGTATTTCATGAGTTCAGTTAATATTTTGCTCCACAACCAATTGGGATATATTCAGGTGATCATATTCTTTTGTATATATGCGTAAATACATTTGTTTCCACAGCACGAATCAAGGAGGACCTTGAAGTCACGCATAGCGAAACTAAACTTTTCTTCTTTTTCATCTTCTCTTTCTTCTTCCTTTCCGCTCAAACGTTCATTTTTCTGTCATGTGTTGTATGATCTCTCTCTCTCTCTCTCTCTCTCTCTCTCTCTCTCTCTCTCTCTCTCTCTCTCTCTCTCTCTCTCCTGTAATCCATGAGAGTGAATTTGCAATGCACGATTTACGAGTTTTCAAACCCCTCGTTCGGGGCTTGAGAGAAAGCAATCTGGAAAAGCATAAAAAAAATGCACGAACTGTTTTTATCAGGCAACCAAATGATATTCCTGATAAGTTGAAGGGTCCCATAACCAGCGTCGAGGCCCTTAAGTAGTTGTCTGGAAAATCTTGCAACGAATGCAATATACTTGAGCTATAGAGGAAACAATTGATATAAATTTATTGAGTTTTCAAGAGCATTTTGTATGTTCATTAGATAACATCTTAACTCGGTGCTCAGAATCTTTTTTATAAGATTACATAAAAATTGATGAACTTTTCCTTTCTTTTTATCCTGACAGTTTGCATTCGTCTTCAGTCCTTTGTTGATCGTTAATTGGAGAACGGCTCTTGACCTCTGAGATCCTGTGGCACAAATGTTTGATAAATGGTTTATGAGACTCGTGGCCCCTGAGATTAATGATTATTGAAGCAGTTTAGTCGGAAATGTCATGATAAGATATGCAGACTGGTAATCTGCATTTCGTTTGAACCCTTGCCATTTCTGATATGCGATGTGCTCAGTAATAATAATAATAATAATAATAATAATAATAATAATAATAATAATAATAATAATAATAATAATAATGCTGGCTCGATGATAGGAAATCAATGTTCTCTTTAAGCCTACACCAGGTATAATAATAATAATAATAATAATAATAATAATAATAATAATAATAATAATAATAATAATTTGTGATGCTGACGATGATGAGGCAACAAGTTCTAACCTACCCTACACCAGGTATGATAATAATAATAATAATAATAATAATAATAATAATAATAATAATAATATCATCATCATCTCATTACTACTTTAAATATTCAAGTTGTGTAATACTTTATTTCTGCTGACTTAGTAAATGCAGATGAAAAGGCATTCGAGAAAAGCTAAGAGTCCGCCTTCCTTAAGAGACCTACAAACCTTTGATTTTAAGTGTAAATTAGCTTTTGACTTCTGTAGAACTATTTAGTTCAAAGTGAGAAGGCCTGTAGGTTTCAGTTTTGAAGTTTATAGACCTCTGGAGTGCTGAGTTGATTCTTGCTGAGAAAAAGTACGAGAATTCAAAGCTAGACAGTTATCATCCATATATATATATATTATATATATATATATATATATATATATATATATATATATATATATATATATATATAATATACATATAGATTATATATAGATTATATATATATATATAATAATAATAATAATAATAAGATATATATGTGTATATATGGAATATATATATAGATTATATATATATAATATATATATAGTATATATATATTATGTAAGTGTGTGTGTGTGAAGGAGATTATAATAACTCTGAAGTGTAACTATGGTACGTTGAGATCGTAGCCTCATTAACTATGGTTCAAGGTTACCCCGTCTTCCAGAAACACAGCCTGGTTTCCTCAAACAGATATTTTCCCCAGAAATTACCGTGGCATTACCGAGGAGTGGATCCGTGAGAAGTCCATTTGCTCCACCTGCTACGATTTAGGTAATTGAATTATCCAAGATATAAAAGTTTTCCTTTTTCTTTTTCTTTATTTTTTCTTTTCCCTGTGATGAAGTGATGATCGTTTTCCTTTTTTATTTTTATTTATTTCAATTTTTATTATTTTTATTTGTTTTATATTTAGTATCTCACTGTCACCTCCTTTTAGTGCCTCGACTGTCCGCTGGGTGTGTGGAATTTTAAGTATCTGTTTTGTTCTTTGTTTATCAAGCGATTTTATTTAGCAGAGTAAAGCGAAGATAATGTATTTTTAGCACTGTTTCGGGTGATATATTTCTAATTTATCAGTATGCACAAAGTTTATCTATGCTGACATGTAAATCAAACGTTTTGTAATAAATGTGCCACATGGTACAGGCGAATTATATAATTTTATATTTGAATTTTATTTAGAGTAATCGTGAAAAAAATATTTCCCTTGTAGCCTAGTCTACTATAGTGATTCAGATATACAATTGCCTTCTACTTCAGCAAACCTCACTCTATACAAAGGTTAAACTTTCGTTCGTTTTGTTCCCAAACAAACTTAAGGCTGCTTACATAAGCCACTGTTATAAACATTGTTATTAACATATCAGGAACATGATACATATTTGCATCTAAACATAACATAAACATGTTCATCAACTAGTTCATACTACTGTTATTTCTAAAAAAAAAAGTGCTGACTCCCACAAACGCTCCCAGGATGTCTCCAAACAAGTTGACGGATCTGAACGTCCAAGCGAGTGCTTTGAGCAATTACGCAAACATATCCGAGGCATTGTTGATGTTTATGCCTCGTGTGTACGAAGCCTTCCTCCAAATGCAAACGTTTATCAAGGCAAAAATATGCTTTTGTTGTGTACCCTAACAGACCATGCTCTACTCACAGAGATTTATCAAGGGATGCACTTATCGCGATCCCTAGCATACTTTAATCCTAATGCAGCATTTTCAGATTGAAATATGATTATATCTTGTTTACCAAGCTTTCCTTCCTCGAATGCTTTAACGAGGTATTTCCAAAACATTCCGTCATGCCCGAATAACAAACAAGAGGTGGGGGAAACATGAGACAACAACCTTTCAACTTCGTTCTTGGAGGTGGAAAGAAGAAGATTCGGGAAACCTGTCCTTGTAATGTCGTGACAGAATAAAATTGAATGAAGTTCCTCGCGCTGTCAAAAATGCATCACTTTTCCCCTTCCGACTAAGTTTTTGAGGAAGTGAGGCCGAAGTTAAGAAGCAGGATGATAAGAAGAAGAAGAAGAAGAAGAAGAAGAAGAAGAAGAAGAAGAAGAAGAAGAAGAAGAGGAAAATGTGATCAGAGAGGAATCGTACTCTCAGCATGATGTTGGATGATTTTTAGAGGACGCTAATTGGTTTCCTCCGTCGAAAATAGTCTACGCGTGATATGTTCAGAACCCCGCAGGTAGGTAGTGCCGTCAGTGCACCTCATGCGGTGGACTGTAGGCATTACTTCAGGTTCTTTGCAGTGTGCCTGCCTTCGTCCCCTAGCTGCAACCCCTTTCGTTCCTTTTACTGTACCTCCTATCATATTCTCTTTCTTCCGTCTTACTTTCCACCCCCTCTTCTAAAAATTGATTCATAGTGCAACTGCTTTGAGGTTTTCCTCCTGTTACACCTTTCAAACCTTTTCCTGTCAATTTCCGTTTCAGAGCTGAATGACCTCATAGGTCCCAGTACTTGGCCTTTGACCTAAATTCTATATTCAGTTCAGTTCAGGTATGTGCAGAACAGAACTTTTAATGAATAGAGTATTATTATTATTATTATTATTATTATTATTATTATTATTATTATTATTATTATTATTATTATTATTAAGTGACAAATGCCATTTAACATTACTTTTCTCTTGATCTCAGGTAGGCATTCAAGGCAGGTAAACTAATATATGTTAGTAAATTTTTAAAAAAAGGTGACTAGGATTGTTAAGAGTTATATGATAAATATTGAGACCATTATTCTAGTTCTTCATTTTGTTACTTATATTGCGCTTATTCATACATTTATTCATCTGCTTACTGATTTTCCATCATTTATTTATTTTGTATTCCGTAGGTGGTAATTCCAGTTTTCATGTATCAGTAATTCCAGTTTAAATTGCATTCTTTGCATTATATTTTCCCTTCCAGAGGAGAAAAGAACTGAATGAATTGAATTCTCTCTCTCTCTCTCTCTCTCTCTCTCTCTCTCTCTCTCTCTCTCTCTCTCAAATTTTTCTTGTTAGAACTTTGGTTAAACTCTCTCTCTACCAGTGGTTAGGAATGTTCTCTCTCTCTCTCTCTCTCTCTCTCTCTCTCTCTCTCTGCAGTGAACTTTGGTTAAACTAACTACCAGTGGCCGTAGACATTCCAGATTTTTTTTCTAGAAAAATAAACCGAATTTTAATAAGATAACTTTAAACTATTAAATAGACAGGCCGATATAAATCTAAGAAAAACAAAATTTAGTTCTAATGAACCCTATTAAGAATGAATACTCAAAGATAATAAGTCTTTGTAAATATCTAGATTGTATTCCTTATGCAATGCGTTCTCTCATTGAAATAGTTCCCTTCCCCATATTTGACAGTTCCTTTCCATTGTTCGACCTTCTGTTTACAACTTGTGTTAAACTTTGCAAAATATTCTCGGATTTAATCGTATTCTCTCAAATGTTTAACATTTTCAGTTTTCTGCAAAAGAAAACTGTTGAGCTGGCTTTTTGTCCGTCCGTCCGCCCTCAGATCTTGAAAACTGCTGAGGCTAGAAGGCTGCAAATTGGTGCGTTGAGCATCCACCCTCCAGTCATCAGACATACCAAATTGCAGCCCCCTAGCCTCAGTAGTTTTTATTTTATTTAAGGTTAAATTAGCCATGGATCGTGCGTCTGGCAGCGCTGTAGGTGCCAACAACACAGCCACCACCGGGCTGTGGATGAAAGTTTCATGGACCGAAGCTGAGAGTTTCATGACCATGGCTGAGAGTTTCATACAGCATTATACGCCGTGCAGAATACTCGATTGCGCCGAAGAGACTTCTGCGCATTTTTTATATATTTAACAATTTTTCTGTCTTATCCTACTAATTCGTTTACCGACTGGATATTTGTTACACCCTCTTGAGAAACCGGCCGTCTCGATCCTGTCGGTGAAAATAGCAGAGTCCACCAGTCCTTCGACTCCCAATCATTTCATCCGGGCGAAAGTGCCTTCTCCTCTTCCAGCTCATTCCATTCTTCTTCATTTCACCGTTGAGCTATTTCTGTTCGTTAACCTTTTTTTTTTTTTCCCTTCCCATTTCGAGTTCTTGCCAGCCTGCCTCCTCTCTGTCGCACCTTTTATCGAGACCTTCCTCTCTTTTTACCGGATCGTTTTATTCTTCTCCTTACTCTTCAGTCACCCCATTTTTACCACTCGAATGGAAACGCATTATCGCCGGCATTCTTTTTGTCGAGTTTTCCTGAACAAAGATATCGTCACGTCCGGTATGGGATGGAATAAGTGGGGACTGCAGGAGAATGCAGAAATTCCCGGGAGATTCGCGTATTTTACTATCGAGCAAAAAGAAATTGAGGAAATAGATGGGGAAAAGGGAAACTTCAGTTCCTGTTCTACTGATGTGTGTCGCCGCCTACTGCTTTCAAGGTATAATCTTCTTAACAGGACAGTGACAGCAAGCTGACATGAATACTTCTCCTCTCTAGACTTGCGTAAGTTACTTTGAATTTACGTTGTGATCGAAACGCACTCACTCACTCTCTCTCTCTCTCTCACACACAAACACATATACTCTCGCATCCTTTGAATCCCTCTTTCCGTTGCCATGGCAACGGATGTTTCAGTCGGGTGATTGCTCTTCCCCTCGCTACCTTCTATTTTTCCAACTCTTTGCTTCCCCCCCCCCTCTCCCGTCCACCTCCCTCTCCTCTCCCCCTCCCATCCCCCTTCCTCTTCTCCCTCCTTTCCAAGGAATGGATGCGATGTGTGTTTTGACAATCTTCCCGTGTTTTCATCATCCACAAGGAGATATTTTCAGTGTTTAATTTGTGTTTTAATTTCGCTAACTGGGTCAGAGATTCCTTCCCTGATGCTTTAGGGATTTCTCTCTCTCTCTCTCTCTCTCTCTCTCTCTCTCTCACACACACACACAAACACACACACACAGTATTATCTTGCATTTTCATTATTGTCATTTGCGCTAAATTATGATGTCGGTCAGATTCTCTCTCTGATGCTTTAGAGCCTCTCTCTCTCTCTCTCTCTCTCTCTCTCTCTCTCTCTCTCTCTCTCTCTCTCTCTCTCAGTATTATCTTACATTTCCAGTATTATCATTTTCGCTAAATTATGATATCTGCCAAATTCTATTATTAAGCCGACAATTTTGAAATTTTTTTTGCAAATTATGGATATTTTTCTTTGTTGTCTGTTGATACGTTAATTTCACTTTCTTTATAAAATTTTTTTTCTTTTCTTTTTTGATGTTTGTTAAAAATCATATTTATAGCTAAATTAATATTTCACGCATGTCATGTTCAAACCAAATTAGTGTCTGTCACTTAGAACCGTTTAATGGAACACTGCAATATCTGCAAAAATACAAAACTGAGAAAAATGGTAGATACTGCAGCAGTTTTCCCTTGCCTTACTACTGATTTTGCAGATACTGCAAATGGGACCCCCTAAATAAAGTACTGAAGAATCATTCTGAAACTGCAGCAACTTGTGTATTAGTGATTCACGAGCCCAACAGGTGGCATATCTCAATTTCGAAAATTTTGCAGATACTGCAGTTTTCCATTTTAGGGCAGAACGGCCGTTAACATCTTGCATTTTTTGTTGCTTGAGAGCGATGTTTAAGTTTTTAGAATGTCAACTCTAGAATGCGGTTCGTATTAATGTCTAAACCTGAATGATTTCCACGTATTGTGATTATTTTTTTGCTATTGTAGGAAGACAAAAACTCTCGAAAACATCGTGATACATATATATATATAAATATATATATATATATATATATATATATATATATATATATATATATATATATATATATATATATATATATTATATATGCATATTTGTACACACACATATACTGTATATATGAACATATATACATATATATATATATATATATATATATATATATATATATATATATATATATATATATATATATATATATATACACATATATATGAAATATATATATACATATATATGAACATATATACATATATATGTGTATATATATACACACATATATATAAATATATAAATATATATATATATATATATATATATATATGAATATATACATATACATTCATACATACACACACTCACATACAAAACTTTGCTGTGTTGCTAGATGCTAACGTTTGCTCGTATTTCGTTTTGTTTTGATTTCATACTTCTTCAATATCAGTGTTTGCCCTCTACCAAATGCTGTTTCTTATCTACTGGATTTAATAACCGGACTGTAATTTCGAAATGTTATTCATTCCGCAAACGGGAATACTGTAATGGGAAAGGGGAAGGATTTCGTTGCCCTCGAACTGGATAGCTGAATTGCATTGGAGATTAAAATGGATAAAGTGGTAACGGATATAATTTCAAGACTCGCAAATAGATGCCAAATTTTTTTGTTCCGCTTCATGCGGTAATACTGACGCCAGTAAATAATGTCAGTCAATCAATTTTCCTTCTTCCAGAGCATTCTGGTATGATAGTGATTGACTGACAGGTTCGTTCGCTCATATTCCTACTGTGTTCCAGCCTTTCTGAGGGTCTGCAAGAGTAGCCATGTTGCAGTCTTATCAGAATACCTGCATTGTTACAAGATTAACCGTACCCTAAACATAGCAGCCTACCTGGAGTGTACCAAGCCTAGCTATGCCCAGACATACCAACCAGCTTCTCTATCCATGCTCCAGTCGTAGCATATTTCCCGGAGTACTATATAACTAACAGTGTTCTAAACATTGCACCCTACCTGAAGTTTTGCAAGGCTAACCATATTCCACGCATAGATTTTTTTTTAAGTTCTGCAAGCACATCCATGTTCCATTCATAACTGTCTTTCTGAAGTTCAGCAAGATTAACCATGTTCTACTCATAACTGTCTTTCTGAAGTTCTGCAAACTTAACCATGTTCCACTCAAACTATTTTTTCTGAATTTCTGCAAGCTTACCCTTGTTCCACTCATGACTGTCTTTCTGAAGTTCTGCAGACTTAACCGCGTTCCACTCATAACTGTCTTTCTGAGGTTCTGCAAGCATAACTATGCCTCAGTCATAGCTCTTTTCCACATAGTTCTGCTAGGCTAACCTTGCTTCAGTTTTAGTAGCCTACCTGAAGCGCTGCAAACCTTACCATGCCCAAGATACAAGCTGTCTACCGGACGTGTTGCAAGCCTAACTGTATAACCCAGACATTACAGCTTACCTGAATTGCTGCAAGGCTGCCCATGCCCCAAAAATAGCAGCCTACCTGAAATGAGGCAAACCTAACTTTGTTTCAGTCATAGCAGCCCACCTGAAGTGCTGTGGGTACAGGCACACATTTATGTGAACGTTTAATACGTGCCTTTTCCCGTGACATTGTTTGAAGTTCGAAGCTTATGATGAATGTCCAGTTGGGCGAAGATGTACAGGGATTCATGAGAACAGCAGTGATACCAAGGCAGCACTACTGATGATAACTGTCATGCATTCATAACATAGATTACTTTCATAAACTCGTTGCTTGTACTTCAGAAAAGCTCTTGATTTCCTTTGAATGCAAACCTCATGACCCCATTTGGGCGTTAGCGCCGTCAATGCGCCCCTTGCGGTGCACTGTAGGCATTACTTAAAGTTCTTTGCAGCGTGCCTTAGGCCCCTAGCTGCAACCCCTTTCGTTCATTTTACTGTACCTCCTTTCATATTCTCTTTCTTCCATCTTACTTCCCGCCCTCTCCTAGCAATTGATTCATAGTGCAACTGCTTTGAGGTTTTCCTCCTGTTACACCTTTCAAACCTTCTCCTGTCAATTTCCGTTTCAGCGCTGAATGACCCCATAGGTCCCAGTACTCGGCCTTTGGCCTAAATTCTATATTCAGTTCAATACAATTCAAACCTCATGATTTCAAACCGCCACGGCTCGTTACTTATTCTTAATGAAAATGAAATGATTTGAAGAAGAAAAGTTTTTAAACCTCAACCAATAAAAAAAATGGGATATATGATTTTTAAACGGGCTGCTGTAGCTTCATTGTCTTACTAATTAATTCCTGTGTGTTGCATTTATAAAAAATGAGAGATAATGACATTGACGTCACGGTACACATCAGAGTAATTGCCCATTACAGGGTGCTTCAGATTAGCGATGCAATTACTTCTGATGTTAATTATTCCCCGACCAAAACCTTTTTTGAGAATTGTGATCAAAAGCTCGTTTCTCTAATTGTAATGTAAATAGCACAGTGTAATAGATTCAAATGGGCAGCGACTTAAATGGAAATGATGATGATGCCTTGGTGACGTGATATTATTTATCGTGTACAATCAGACCTCAAAGGAAGTGAATTAATTGTAAAAAAAAATAATACAACTATTGCTTCCATCGTCTATCCATTTAAGAGGCATTGAGTGAACCATTTCACTGCGACAGCTGCTATATTTTGTTGAGATGAAGAAATGTTACATTTTCCTTCACGAGAGTCTTTTTTTCCTTCCTCAGAAACTGTTCCACGACAGCAGTACTCGAGGTGATCGTTCCATCCCTGGAAAGACGTTTCATTCCATGTTCATCATCATCATCATCTAAAAATTGTTCATTACCAGTACTCGAAGTCTGTCAGTGCCTTTTGTGGAAATGTTCCTAACCAGTACCTAAGGTCTTTTAATGCCTTACTGGTGAAACTGTTCCTCTCCAGTACTCAGGGTCTTTCTGTCCCCTCTGGTGAAACTGTTCCTCACCAGTCCTCAGGGTCCTTCTGTCCCCTCCGGTGAAACTGTTCCTCACCAGTACTCAGGGTCTTTCTGTCCCCTGTGGTGAAAAAGTTCCTTACCAGTACTTAGGGTCTCTCTGTCCTCTGTGGTGAAAAAGTTCCTTACCAGTACTCAGGGTCTTTCTGTCCCCTCTGGTGAAACTGTTTCTCACTAGTATTCAAGGACTTTCAGTCCCCTCTTGTTGAACTGTCCCTGACCAGCACCCGATGTCTTTCTGGCCCCTCGTGAAACTGTCTCCCACTGGTATTCAAGGTCTTTCCCTTCATATGAAAACTGGTCCTCACCATTACCTGAGGTCTTTCAGTCCCTTCTCTGGTAAAACTGTTCACTCGCCAGCACTCTCTGTCTCTTCTTGTGAAACTGTCCATCGCCAGTACTCAAGGCATTTCTGTCCCTTTTTAAACTGTTCCTCACCATAACATTATATATATATATATATATATATATATATATATATATATATATATATATATATATATATATATATATATATATCAATATCAGTTACATCACCATCATCATCATCTTGTCGCATGCCAAGAGACGCACAAGGCTTCGCAACTACACTTTGTCATAAATACCTGTCCCGTTCCAGAGTCACATCCAGCACCAGCGCCATGATGTTTCCGGGGTACGAGAATACTTTACCACCAGAGGCGTCGCCATCACTTCGCAGGAGCCCCCTCTTTTATATTCTGGGGAGGGAGATTAGCATCGCAGAGTCATCCGCCCCAACCAACTCCCGCCAGCCGTTGAGGGAAAAAAAATTATGTTTAGCTTTTTGGTCTTGTGGGGTGGATGGGGGATGATGATACAGGAATTGCAGAGAGGGAAGGAGAGACTGAGACTTGGTGGAATCGTTTTATTGTTCTTTCAGGTAAAATGTTTCAAAGCGATTGGAATTGGGATATAAAATATTGGGCCAAAGGCCAAGCGCTGGGAGCTGTGAAGTCAGTCAGCGCTGAAGGGGAAATTGAGTTTAAAGAAGGTTTTAAAAGTGTAATAGGAGGAAGGCCTCGCAGTTAGGCACCATGAAACAATTGTTAGGAGAGGGTGGGTAGCAAGATGGAAGAAAGAGAATATGAGCGGAGGTACAGAGAAAGGATTGAAAGGGGATTACAGGTAGGGGCCTAAGGAAGGAACGCTGCAAAAAATCTTAAAAGTTGTGACTACAGTGCACCGCGTGAGGTGCACTGATGGCACTGCCCCCCTAAGGGATAAAAAGTCGATAAAAGAAAACTTAATCATTCATGTAATTTTTTTAAGAGAAAGTACGTTCAACTTAAATCTACATTCATGTACTTTTTAAAGAGAAAGTCCGTTCAGCTTAAATCTTCATTCATGTACTTTTTTAAGAGAAAGTCCGTTCAGCATAATTCTACATTCATGTACATTTTAAGAGAAAGTCCGTTCAGCATAATTCTACATTCATGTACTTTTTAAGAGAAAGTCCGTTCAGCATAATTCTACATTCATGTACATTTTAAAGAGAAATTCCGTTCAGCTTAAATCTACATTCATGTACTTTTTAAAGAGAAAGTCCGTTCAGCTTAAATCTACATTCATGTACTTTTTAAGAGAAAGTCCGTTCAGCTTAAATCTACATTCATGTACTTTTTTAAGAGAAAGTCCGTTCAGCTTAAATCTACAGTCATGTACTTTTTTAAGAAAAAGTCCGTTCAGCTTAAATCTACATCCATGTACTTTTTTAAGAGAAAGTCCGTTCAGCTTGAATCCCCATGATAATATTGATTCGCATGCTTTCTCTCTCTGCCTAAAAGAATATACTCCTAAAAAAAATAGTTATTGCAGAATATATTTCCTTGTTGCTAATCATTTGCGCAACAATATATGGTATTTCTCCACGTAGCAGATTACTCTTTACCCAACAGGCATTTCCGTAATTTTTTTTTATATATGCTTTATCTGTCAACTTCATTTTAAACCTTCGTAACTGAATGATTTTATACTTAATTACATTCTTAAGTAGATGGAGAAGGTAGGTGGCCGTATGCACGTGTAGTGGTGTATGCTGAATGATTAATTGTTGATACATTTTTCACACAAAAAATAAATTAAAAATACACTGCAGATATTGTGAAGTACCTCTGTATGTGCATATGCACTTCTGTGTATATATACGTAACACGTGTGTGTGTGTATATTATATATATGTATATATATATATATATATATATATATATATATATATATATATATATATATATATATTATATGTTATATATATATAGTATATACATATATATATATATATATATATATATATATATATATATATATATATATATATATATATATATATATATATATATATATTTAAGTATGTGCGCGTTGGTGCTTCAAGTACCGATATTAAGCGATTGTGAAATAAAGAAAAATGATTTTAATTGTATGTAGCAATCACGGAAGACGGTCGTTTTTGCTGACAGAGTTTTTTTTTCTTAATTTTAAGGACGCATATTCCCGGCACGGTGATTAGTCGTTTTGATCATTAGCGTGGGCAGCGACCCCCACGCCATTACGAGGCAAAATCGTTGAATAACGATTATTAATGAAACGGCCGGACTGGAGGAGAGAGAGCACTTCTCCGTGACGAAGAATTCTCCGCTTGTGTTAATTAGCGTTTCCGTGAATCTATCTATCAAGGCCTCTCGAAATTCAGGATAGATTAACAGTGGTTCTTAACCTTTTTATTGCTACGCCCCCTCTAACAGTTGGTCCTTCCTTCCACCCCACCCCCCAACCCCTTGCATCTATGAGTAAAATTCCCTCCCGGATTTGAAGGAAAATAAAAAAAAAAGAGAAAGAGAAGGGATGTTTTTGTTCTTTCGGGAATAAATTAGTGAGATACTTGACAATGCTTCTTAGCGACTCGTGTTAAGAGAATAACGAATATAATTAGAGTTTTTTTTTTTTCCCTAGGGCTCGCGTCCCCCTTGGATAGTGCTGGCGCCCCCCCAGGTTAAGAACCGCAGGGTTAGAAAATGAACTGGTCTACTGGACGTGTACTGGAACAGGATGATTTGAATTTATGTGCATATGTACGAACGAGTGTAATTGTTTTAGATTGTGGTTGTAGAAGAATAGCAGTAGGCTGTGAACATTTATTTATGAATTTATTAATTCACATTTTTTTCTAATAGCTGATCTCTTTTTTTCCTCTTCTCTTCTGTAACCTCTTTCAAATGAACAATATGTTTTTTGGAAGCTTGCATTTCAAGTCAATGGCCCCTGTAGGCTTGTTCCGTGTCAATATCCGGGTACCTTCTAAATGATGATAATAATAGGAAATAATACTTTATTTTTCAGGGGAGTATCATTGGAAGTAAATGATTTAGCCGTCGAGTTCTAGACTGGATATTAATCCATAAGTGAAATTTCCTTGCATTTTTTTTTTTTTAGAATGAGGTTTTAAGAGGATAGTATAGGCAGACCATCTTGTAATTTTTAGGGATTGTCATGGCATGTAAATTGTTTGGCCGTCGAATGTCAGACTTGATGTTAATCCATAAGCGGAATTTGCTGGTCATTTTAGTTTTCTGTAAAAATAAACTAATGAGATGGCTTTGTATGTCCGTCCGCACTTTTTCTGTCCGCCCTCAGACCTTAAAACTAATGAGGCTAGAGGGCTGCAAATTGGTATGTGGACCATCCACCCTCCAGTCATCAAACATACCAAATTACAGCCCTTTAGCCTCAGTAGTTTTTATTTTATTAAAGGTTAAAGTTAGCCGTGGTCGTGCGTCTGGCACCGCAACAACCCAGGCCACCATGGCCGGCTGAGAGTTTCATACAGCATTATATGACGTACAGAAAACTCGATTGCGCCGAAGAAACTTCGGCGCATTCTTTACTTGTTTTTGTGCTTACCGAATTCTTGTTATACTCAAGCTGTGTCAAGAATAGCTGACTCGAAAGGTTTAGCAGCAAATAAGTTTTCCTGTCAAAGATTTCAGTGACTTTTGCGTTTCTCGTTTCCCGACATCCATGTCCCGTGGTGGAATGTTGGATCGTGAACATTTGTCTTTGTTTCTTTTGGAAATATTTCAGATATTTGCAAAAGCTGCTGCACTTCTTTCACGGTTTTTTTCGCGTTTCTCCTTTACTTTGTCTATTTTATACAAAAAATCATTTTTAGTAGATGTAACTTTTGTTTTCATAGGTTTGGTTTGTTATACAATATTTTCAGTGTGATTGACTTTTCTAAAACTATTGTTTATGCAATATTTTATTAATAATCTCCTACAGACGAGGTCAGGGCCAGTTATATACTGGGTAATTATTCTAATCTTTAGTTTAGTTGTCTGCCTAACCTCCAGTGCGTCTGTCGTGCTTACCTTGTCATCGCGACTGATCCTACAGTGTTGAAAGGATTTCAGTCAAACTTGGTACAAAGGTAGACCATCATTCACAGATGTACAATAAGTGAGGTCATCCAAGAAGTGAGGTCATCCGAGAAGTGAGGTCATCCAAGAGGTGAGATCATCGTTAGGTTAGATTAGGTTAGGTTAGGTTAGGTCATCCAAGAAGTGAGGTCATCCAAGAAGTGAGATCATCCAAGAAGTGAGGTCATCCAAGAGGTGAGATCATCGTTAGGTTAGATTAGGTTAGGTTAGGTTAGGTCATCCAAGAAGTGAGGTCATCCAAGAAGTGAGATCATCCAAGAAGTGAGGTCATCCAAGAAGTGAGATCATCCAAGAAGTGGGGTCATCCAAGAAGTGAGATCATCCAAGAAGTGGGGTCATCCAAGAAGTGAGGTCATCCAAGAAGAGAGGTCATCCAAGAAGTGAGATCATCCAAGAAGTGAGATCATCCAAGAAGTGGGGTCATCCAAGAAGTGAGATCATCCAAGAAGTGAGATCATCCAAAAACAGTTCGTCTTTCCTTGAGTGTATCCGCCACGCTTACGTTATCACTATAACTCCTTCAATGTCGAAGAGCTTTCAATCAAACTTGGTGCCAAGGTAGACTCTACATTGTCACTCTTACTTTATCATTGCAACTCTTACACAGTTAAAGGGATTTCGGTCAACCTTATCATCATAACTCCTACCACGTAGGTGCACTGTAGGCATTACTAAAGGTTCTTTGCAGCGTCCCTTCGTCCCCTTGCTGCAACCCCTTTCATTGCTGTTACTGCACCTCCATTCATGTTATCTTTCTTCCATCTTACTGTCCAACCTCTCCTAACAATTATTTCACCGTCCAACTGCTTTGAGGTTTTCCTCCCGTTACACCTTTCAATCCTACCTACTCTCAATTTCCTTTCCAGCGCTGAATGACCTCATAGGTCCCAGTGCTTGGCCATTGGCCTAAACTCTGTATTCCATTCCATCATGACTCCTGTGAGGTTGAAGGGATTTCAGTCAAGCTTGGTACAAATGTAGACCAGCTTGCACTGATGTGAAGAAGGGGAAAAACCTTTCTGTCTGCAATTCTTATACAGTTGGAGGCATCAAATTTTTCATGTACACTCACATTAAATGTGAAGGAGTCTTCAGCAATCCCTCTCTGAATGGCTTTCGAGCAAACTTTACCAATGCTTTCAGTATCATATTTATTTAGTATTACTGATAATTTATTGAATATTTGCCTTTAAATCGTTTCAAGAAAATAAGTAATTGTTCCCTATGTATACACTATATCGATTTGTTACATCGCAGTGAATAATATGGAATTTTTTCACATAAATCCAGTGGATCTGAGCGAGGTCAGTCGAATTTTTTACAACCCTACTGTTTTATCCGTTACTTCTACTAATTGCATTTCCATTCATTGTTTTTATTATCCTCTTTTTTTATCTGTACGTATTCCACGCAGTCGTCAGATCCCAAGTTCCCTTTTATCGTTTTTCCCTTCTCTTTTGACCTATTTTTTTCCCCTTCTCTCCTTTCGTTATGCAACCCGTGAAGTCCGAAATCATTCAAGCCGAGACGAGCACTTGTCAGTTTGCTGATCAACATTTCCGTCCCTCCTTAATTAGATTCTTTTTGGATTCGCCAAATTCTAATTTCTTTTTCATTCCTCCTTTTATCGTTTCTTTTGGTTTAGTGATTCGGTTCTGGGTTTAATTACTTCTTCGCTCTTTTTTTTTTTTTGCCTTCGTCATTTTTTGTGGGTCTGGGGTCGGGGTGATTCCTGGGGAAGCGAAACAGGTGAGTCGATTGTTTGTTTATTTACCTTTTTTTTTTTTTATGTTTTCGTCGGGTTTCCAAAGTCTTTCATGTTTATTGACTGGTCGGTTTTTTTTTTTTTTTTTTTTTTGCGTTCGTTTCCTTTATGCGTTTTGGTTTTCTGTAGAAGGGGACTGTTGTGCCGGCTTTGTCTGTCCGTCCGCACTTTTTTCTGTCCGCGCTTTTTTCTGTCCGCGCTTTATTCTGTCCGTACTTTTTTATGTCCGCATTTTATTCCGTCCGCACGTTTTTCTGCCCGCACTTAATTCTGTCCGCACTTTTTTCTGCCCGCACTTTATTCTGTCCGCACTTTATTCTGTCCGCACATTTCCCTGTCCACACTTTATTCTCTCCGCACTTTTCTGTCCGCACTTTTTTCTGTCCGCACTTTATTCCGTCCGCACTTTTTCTGTCCACATTTTATTCTGTCTGCACTTTTTTCTGTGGGCACTTTATTCTGTCCACACTTTACTCTGTCCGCACTTTTTCTGTCCGCAATTTTTTCCGTCTGCACTTTTTTCTGTCCGCCCTCAGCTCTTAAAAACTACTGAGACTAGAGGACTGCAAATTGGTATGTTGGTCATCCACCCTCCAATCATCAAACATACCAAATCGCAGCCCTCTAGCCTCAGTAGTTTTTATTCTATTCAAGATTAAAGTTAGCCATACTCATGCATCTAGCAACGATATAGGATATGCCACCACCGGGCCGTGGTTAAAGTTCCATGGGCCGCGGCTCATACAGCATTATACAGAGACCACCGAAAGATAGATCTAACGTCGGTGGCCTTGAATATACGCTGTAGCTGCTGTACAGAAAACAGGATTGCGCCGAAGAACTTCGGCGCAATTTTGACTTCTTTACTCTTTTGATATTGCTTTCGTTGATTAAAATGAAAATGATTTTCCTGATTATTTTGTTTCACCGAAATTTCAAGTTTTATTTCTCTCGTCGGTCGAAATCAAACCGGTTTTGTAAAAATTAATACAAATTGAACAAGCTCTGTTATTGGCCATTGTCGAAATTAAACTTTTTTTTCGCAGTCGTTTATCGCAATAAAATTGGTTTGTTGTTATCGTTAAGCGGCTTTCAGTTGATTTCCTCGTTATCGCTGATCGAAATTCTATATATATAATTATACATATATATATATATATATAAATATTATATATATATTTATATATATATACATACACACAAAATTATGTTTATATAAATGTGTGTGTGTATATATATATATATATATATATATATATATATATATATATATATATATATATATATATATATATATATATATATATATATATAAATATATATATATATATATATATATATATATATATATATGTATATATGTATATTACTAGTAGTAAAGATCTCTTTTCTTTGTTAATTACAGGGACAAAGTTTTTCGTGAACCTCGACTCCGTAGATCCCGGCTAATTGAATTGAAAAGTTTGAGCAGTGGGCGAAACAGCAGTACCCGGCTGCCACCGCTATTCCTTTAGCGTTCGTAATGCTTCATTAAAGTATTCCTTGATTTCTGAGTATTAATTACCGTTCCTCCCTCTCTCTCTCTCTCTCTCTCTCTCTCTCTCTCTCTCTCTCTCTCTCTCTCTCTCTGTTGGAGGTTCACTTTTTATAACTCTGTCGATTGGCACCACATTTATTCTCTATTCCCGTCTCTCTCTGTTTCTCTTTGTCTTCCAAGTTGAAACTCTCTCTCTCTCTCTCTCTCTCTCTCTCTCTCTCTCTCTCTCTCTCTCTCTTCCAAAATGAAACACATACTAAGAGAACCTCTCTCTCTCTCTCTCTCTCTCTCTCTCTCTCTCTCTCTCTCTCTCTCTCTCTCTCTCTGTCTTCCAAAATGAAACACATTCTAAGAGAACCTCTCTCTCTCTCTCTCTCTCTCTCTCTCTCTCTATCCTTGTAAAACCATGAAATGTATCTCTATCTAACAGTATCAGAAGAAATGTGTCTCAGTATCTAACAGTATCAGAAGAAATTCTCTCTCTCTCTCTCTCTCTCTCTCTCTCTCTCTCTCTCTCTCTCTCTCTCTCTCTCTCTCTCTCTCGTGCAAGCATTAATTCTCATTAAGGCAGAACGAAAGAAACCCCGCATTTTTTCACGGTGAAACAAGGGAGGTTCCTATAACCGCAAGCATAATTTCTGCGGTTCATCCCTTAATCATTAACCCCGAATTTCAGGGGCTGGTCAGAAGAGCTGGAATTTCGGAATCCGTCCTCAACACGTTCACGGGCCCAGAGGATTCATTTGCTTGAGAGAAGGATTTCGACAGGATTTTATTCACAGCGCGGGATGGGGGCGTTAGTCTCATCGCTGTGTTTAGTAACTGGCGGGGTGGACACACATAGTTCGTTTAAGGGAATTAAAATTGTTGGAAATGCTGTGGTTGGAAAACTTGGGAGATGGACTGATAACTTGATGCAAGCGTTTGGGAATGGAATTAAGCCTGTAATTATAAAATAAAATAACTTTTTTCTACTACTCTGTACATATATGCGTGTGTGTTTATATATGTATGTATATATATATGTGTGTGTGTGTGTAACTGAATCACTAAAATATGGAACGTGATGAATGTATAAATAAAGACAAAATCCACGAAGAAAAGGGAAACAGTGGAGTTCTACAAGGCCTTTCGACTTTTTGTCCTTTACTTAGTAAAAGACAAGAAGTCGAATGGCCTTGCAGCATTCCATTGTTTCTCTTTCCTTCGTGGACTTTGTCTTTATATATTATATATATATATATATATATATATATATATATATATATATATATATATATATATATATATATATATATATATAATAGATTATAATCAGAGGTCCCTTGGTTACATACTTTAAATATCGCCGTTTATTTTCTCCTGATCATTATATCATAGTCATCTCACCGAGGTTCATCAGTCGCTTGCATATTCATGTGGGGTCCCTTCAGTGCCACGTTAATGCACGTTAAGTCTCCTTTGCATTTGCAAGATGTTAATAATATCTTTCAGCCATTAGGGAAGGGAAATATCTTTCCCCTAATTTATATGAAATTTAAGGTCCGTTCATTTTACATTACGTAGTGTAATTTCAACTCAAAGAAGTCGTCCTATATTTCTGAGCAGCTGAAATTCTTGTTTTACTTATTGTATGGTTCACACCTGTGGTTCTGAACCTTTTTATTACCACGCCCCCTCTAAGAGTTATTCACAGCCTCCACGCCCCACTAGCTCTTCGGTGGGCGAGTCGGTAGAGCTGTGGACTGGCAGTCACCAGGCCCGAGTTCGAGTCTCCTGCCGGCTGATGAAGAGTTAGAGGAATTTATTTCTGGTGATAGAAATTCATTTCTCGCCATAATGTGGTTCGGATTCCACAGTAAGTTGTAGGTCCCGTTGCTAAGTAACCAATTGGTTCTTAGCCACGTAAAATAAGTCTAATCCTTCGGGCCAGCCCTAGGAGAGCTGTTAATCAGCTCAGTGGTCTGGTAAAACTAAGGTAAACTTGACTTTTTTCCACGCCCCACTTGCATCTATGAGTAAAATTACCTCCCAGATTTAAGGCAAATAAAAAAAAATAGAAATAAAAGGAGTGTTGTTTTTATTCTTTTGGGAATGAATTAGTGAAATACTTGACACTGCTTCTTAGCGACTCTTGTTAAGAGAATAACGAATATAATTAGAGAATTTTCCATTTTCCTAGGGCTCGCGCCCACCTGGAAATTACTGACGCCCCCCAGGTTGAGAACCGGTGGTTCACACCTTTGCCCTTCCGTCATTTTTTTGGTACATTACTCAGAAAATACCTATATCAGTCAACAACTTTTGTTCTTCCTTCATCTATGCTAACATTGATGGCTAAATCTTCAAAATCTTCCTTTAGTAATATTAAAATCAAAGATGAATTTTCGATCATCCGAGGTTCTAGTTTTGATTGTCATATATTTCACATCTCCCCCATTCATTATCCGGTTCAGCTGCTTCGAAAAACGTATATTAACCAACCACTTTCGTTCTTCCTTCGTCTGTGCTAACATTGATGGCTAAATCTTCGTGGCTTCCAGTTACCCTTAAAATCTTTCTTTTGTAATATAAAGCCTCAAATTTCCTCTTTTTAGTCATGTGTAATGTCAGCCACTACAGATTCTAATCACAACCAGTTTTGTTATCCTGCAAATTTGTACCAGCTTCTCGTGTCGTTTCCCTGAGGTATGTAATCAGTACATCTATGTAGATTTTAGACAGTCATGTAGATATATGTAATATAACGCAACTTATCTTTCATGTAAGACTTCTGAATTTTCAACAGATCAACAAGTATTCTTCTACACTATGCATTTGCAGTACTTTCTCCACGACGTCTTATCAATTCTTTCTGATGGATCGTTTAAATTTGACCCTGACTTTGGTCCAAGGTCACTAGAGTAAGTGGAGATTACCCAGATTTTTGGCTACAGCAAATCGTGTGTTTTTATCGGTAACTGCCCTGATGTTCTCGATACACTCGTCAAATTTATTTGTTGTTTTAGCATCTGGCTAGACACATTTTGTTATTGACCCAAAGTAATTTAAATGAGTTTTTTGTCAAGTTCAAGGCCACAGATGGTTTTTTACTGAGCTTTTTTTTATCGGTTTATATGATTTTATTACAATTTCCTTTATTACAATTTCCTGTATCGTTCGAAGGCACTCAGATTTTGACAGTACTGTATACTCTTCAATGAGACTATTATGACCGTCTTATTCTAATACGTTTTCCTTTGAAATATCCAGTCTGCCTAATGTGCATCGAATATTCAATGCACTTCACAGACAAGTAAAGAATGCGCCGAAGTTTCTTCGGCGCAATCGAGTTTTCTGTACATCGTATAATCAAGGCCACCGAAAATAGATCTATCTTTCTTTGATCGTGGTATAATGCTGTATGGGCCGCGGCCCATGAAACCTTAACCACGGCCCGGCGGTGGCATGGCGTATATCGTTGCCAGATGCACGATTATGGCTAACTTTAATCTTAAATAAAATAAAAACTACCGAGGCTAGAGGGCTGCAATTTGTTATGTTTGGTGATTGGAGGGTGGATGATCAACATACCAATTTGCAGCCCTCTAGCCTCAGTAGGTTTTAAGATCTGACGGCGGACAGGAAAAGTGCGGACAGAAAAAGGGCGGCCGGACAGACAAAGCCAACACAATCTTTTTTTTTTTATTTCGGAAAACTAAAACAACCATAATTGTTGCCTGGAGAAAGAAAAAAAAAAATCCTGATAAAGCATTCATAATTTATGGAGCGATAATTCTCGAAGAATTTACGCTCGAAAAAAAAATGCTCATTTAAAAAAAAAAAAAAATATGAACCATTCCTCAATTTAAACTTTTAAATTAGCTTAATGTGAAGCAACCAGAATGCCCCTCAGGGATGAAGCATAATTACGTTATTAAATGTGATGGAGTTAAGTCGTGTTCATTAAGGTTTTTTTTTTGCTCTCGAGTTTTGCTTTTTTTTTTTTTTTTTTTTTTTTTGCTTTTTCTCTCTGCTTCTTTGGAAATATTAAGCTCCCAGGTTTAAATATTTTCGAGACAGGAATTCTTACTTTATATCTAATGGTGGTTTCATTGTATTTAGACTTTTTAAAGGGCAATCGGTGATCAGTGGTGACAAGCCTTCACAAGTCAAAGGTAGTTTATTCCACATGAATGAATATTTTTGAGTAATAATAATGCTGCCAAATACTGAGATACGTTTCACGGTTTTATGAGGATACACGGGAGAGAGAGAGAGAGAGAGAGAGAGAGAGAGAGAGAGAGAGAGAGAGAGAGAGAGAGAGAATTTCTTCTGATACTGCTAAATACTGAGAAACGTTTCACGGTTTTATAAGGATACACGAGAGAGAGAGAGAGAGATAATTTCTTCTGATACTGCTGAATACTGAGACACGTCCCATGGTTTTATAAGGACACACGAGAGAGAGAGAGAGAGAGAGAGAGAGAGAGAGAGAGAGAGAGAGAGAGAGAGAGAGAGAGAGAGAACTGCAACTTCTAATGAAAGTGTCAACTTGCTTTGGGTGCCGTGTATGCACGCCTTCATCAAACAGAAGACTTGCACGACAATAGTTCGCAGTTGGGCAACGTATAGCTGTCATTCCGTTCGTCCCATTGTTCATCCTGCACGTTGGTTCTGCCTTCGGAAATAAGTTGATTTTGGAACCGTTTTGTTTCTGGTAAAATAGAGGACTCCGTTGAAGGACCAGAAGTGCCGGGAAATGGGTCTACGTCGCCCACCCATTGCTAATTGTCAAAGTTTGAATCGGTGGTGACTCTTGGGAAGCTTCGGTGGCACTGTTCTATGGGCCCTGATTCCTCTGACAGTGATTTGTTGGCAGTGCCGAGCGTCTCTATTCACTCTGTAATGCACTTCCGTGTCTTTTCTTCTCTCTCTCTCTCTCTCTCTCTCTCTCTCTCGAGGAGACGGAGATGAGACCAGCCTCTATTCACCAACACGTCCGCCCTTAGCTCTTTAAATAATTTCCTTGATCAGAGTTGGATTTCTAAACTTGCCACTTAGCTCGTAATTAGTTGCCAGTTCGTGATTAACATAGTCTTGAACAGTTTATAATTCTTCTCTCTCTCTCTCTCTCTCTCTCTCTCTCTCTCTCTCTCTCTCTCTCTCTCTCTCTCAGAACGGTCGAGGAGATGGAGATGAGACCCCCTCTATTCGCCAACACGTCCGCCCTTAGCTCTTTAAATAATTTCCTTGATCAGAGTTGGATTTCTAAACTTTCCACTGAGCTCGTAATTAGTTGCCAGTTCGTAATTAACATGGTCTTGAATTGTTTATAAGGTGGTCGAGGTTCGACCTTCATTTTCGTGTGGAGTCTCACTTTTTCTTTCTTGCAAAACTGAGTTTTGATGATTGTTTCTCCTGTACGCAGTGATACAAATATTTCTGTGTGTTTTTTTGTAAATGTCTTTCTCTGTACTGTACATGATGATGTTTTGTCTTTATCTAACATCAGTGTCATTTGAAGTTAGAGTGCTGATTTCATGCTGTAACATTTTGTTTTCTTAAACAACAACGAAGGTCCCGGAACGCTACCCTGAGGAACACCAGATAGTTGCGAAACTGAGATTATATCAACAACAACTTGGTTTGGGTCACTTTTAAACAAACTTTAGATAATGTTAAGTATGCATTGTAACCTTCATCACTAAATTATTTAATTCATACATAACAGTCCTTTGGCTATCAAAGTTAAAAGCAACACTACCATAAATTTGAACACAAATCTGAGCACATGACCTTTGTCAGGGTCACATATTCTTGAGTTTTACGGCGTTTACTTGGCAGTCAGGAAACAAGTATCTAGATTCTAGACTCGTGCTTCCCTAAAATGGAACACTGCAGTATCTGCACAATTTTCGAAGTTGAGATATGCCACCTATTGGGCTCGTGAAACACTAATACACAAGTTATTGCAGTTTCAGAATGATTCTTCAATGCTTTATTGAGGGGGTCACATTTGCAGTGTCTGCAAAATCAGTAGTAAGGCAAGGGAAAATTGCAATATCTGCACAATTTTCGAAGTTGAGATATGCCACGTATTGGGCTCGTGAAGTACTAATACACAAGCTACTGCAGTTTCACAATGATTCATCAGTTCTTTATTTAGGGGGCCCCATTTGCAAAATCAGTAGTAAGGCAAGGGAAAACTGCAGTGTCTACCATTTTTCTGTGTCTTCCATTTTAGGCCAGCGTGCAAATGGCTTGTATAGGCGTATTGGTGTTAAGTGAAGAAAAACGGTCCGTTTTAGCAATATGGGAGTAAAGGTTAAAACGAGTGACTTGGAAATGGACAGATGAGCATCACTGAGCAAGAGGTTTGGAGATGAGGTTTAGAGAGGCAGAGTCAGTTATATTCTACAATACAAAGATTATGAAGCACATGCGGTATCTGGGCCTAAGACACGGCAAGGCAGGGGAAATATGACGAATGTGAAAGGTATTTAGTGCTCGGTGCTTCAAGCATTAAAACATCAGATGATGCGTGAAGAATATGTCAGTCCGTTCACTGTTTTTGCCAGCGCAGAACTAGAGCCAGGCCTAATGAAGTATTCAACGTCTGAACGTACTTGTCAGTGCTACTATACAAGGCTACAAGGGATCCAGTCCCTTGGTATAACGTCCCAAAGGCCGGTTGATGCCTTGGCTGGCCTCCTAACTTATAGTCCTCTCTCTCTCTCTCTCTCTCTCTCTCTCTCTCTCTCTCTCTCTCTCTCTCTCTCTTCAAACTGTTCTTTCTGATAACTGTTTTGTCTTCGAGGTGAATTGTATACTTCGTTTTAGAATCATAAACGATTAAATACTTTACCACTTTTAGTTTTCTGTGAAAGTAAACTATTGTGCCGGCTTTGTCTGTCCACCCTCAGATCTTAAAATCTACTGAGGCTAGAGGGCTGCAAATTGTTATGTTGATCATCCACCCTCCAGTCATCAAACATACCAAATTGCAGTCCTCTAGCTCAGTAGTTTTGATTTTATTTAAGGTTAAATTTAGCCATATTCGTGCGTCTGGAAGCGCTATAGGTGCCAACAACACAGGCTACCACCAGCCTGTGGCTGAAAATTTCATGGGCTGTGGCTGAGAGTTTCATACAGCATTATACACTGTACAGAAGATTTGATTGAAATTGAATTTCAGAAGTTATTTAGGAAAGTAAGGTAATTAAAGATTGAAGAAGTCCTTAAATATAAACCATGTATTAATTCTTTATTTTTTTTTTTTATTTTGCTTATGTGATGGTAAATTCCATGAGTGATAATCATATCTCAAAACATGTCAAAAATTCAAAATATGAGTCAATTTTCATTTCAGATACAGTACAGTGCATACTTGTAAAAAATTTGACAGCAATGAAACAAAAATCTATCATTCGTCCATATGCTCATTTAAGCAATGAACTATGATAGTATACAACTAGACATCATATTGTTTATAGTTTATAGTTGGCAAAAATTTCAGGGGTGGGGGTGGGATCTATACATATTGCAGAGGGGGCGCAGGTCAAAAATGTTTAAGAATCACTGCACTAAACTGTTGTTAAGCCCAAGACTCTGATAAAAAGTTCCTTTGTAGCACACAAAACTCATGAAATTTTTAGAATAATGAGGTAGAACAAGGAACATTGGTACATTGTGAATGAAGGAAGTGTGGAAATATAATAAAATATTTCCTTGCAAACATAATTATTCTTGAAGTTAGTGTGCAGGGACAAGAACTGGAAATATTCATCGGGCATTTCAGTAGATTCAAAGTTTTTTTCACCATACTTTAGCATAGTCTGGCTTTAAATGGATATTTAGCAGAAACCTACATTTCAGATTAGAGGGAAAATACATTGTAAGCGATAACTTCAATGGAAAGGGAAAAAGCAAAATAAAATAAAGGTAAGACTGCAGAAAATACTGTCAACTAAACGAAAGAGCCAAATCTAGCCAAAATGGAAGGGCTCCGACAGAATTAAGGACATGCTAAGAAGGCAGGATATAAAAAAAACTAAAAACTATGCTAAGTCCGGACTAAAAGCTAAACGAGCAGTGAAATTTTGCATAACCGAGAGAGTGATAAGGGCCAGCCTTGACGCTGAAATCAGATAAATTAAGGAATAGCACGGGGAAGAAAATCGGGTAAATAAGGACACTTTCCAAAGATTAGAAGCAAATCCAAAAACACAAGACCAGTTCAGTTGCTCAGAACGCGAGCCAAATCTAAAAGGCAGATAAAAGATCAGAACACAGTTAGACTAAATACCAGTCCAAAGTATAGAGTATAATCAGAGTACAGCACCTGTCAGAAAACGGACAGAATTAAACCCAGCCAAAATCCATGAGAAAGGCAGGCCCAAGCACCTACCACAGAAAAGAGCACAGTATCAAAATCCTCTCCAGGTGCCAACTCACGCAAAACAAATAATTATGAGTGGTAACCCAGAGAACAGGAAACAAAAAATTGAAGACGTCCATAACAGCAGAATGTTCACAGACTAAGTAAGACCTAGCCAGAACGCAAAAAGCTAAACGAATTGAAAATCCAAACCAAAGGCCATAACATGAGCAAAACCTAAACTAGTCAGAGGGCCAGATCTTGAAATGGTTTTAAGTAACAGCGCTAAAAAAATAAATAAATAAATCAGGGAACAGCTTTAGAATGTGAACAAGGACGTTCTAGGGACAAAAATATGAAACTAATAACAAGGCGGAATGGAAGGCCTAACAGCTAAAAATCATTCGAAGAGTAGAGACACAACTGAGGCCCCTGTAAAGGGGTAGCGCCGTCAGCGCACCTGATGCGGTGTACGGTAGGCATTACTAAAGGTCCTTTTACAGCGTCCTTTCTGCCCCTAGCTGCAACCCCTTTCATTCCTTTTACTGTACCTCCATTCATATCATATTTCTTCTATCTCGCTACCCACCCTCTCTTAGCAAATATTTCATAGCGCAACTGCGAAGTCTTCCTCCTGTTACACCTTTCAGACCTGTCTGCTCTCATTTTCTTTCCCAGCGCTGAATGACCTCATAGGTCCCAGTGGTTGGCCTTTGGCCTAAACTCTATATTCAACAAATGAGGCCTACCAAGGGGCCAGGAACGCGAAGGAGGATGGTAATAATGATAAGAGAGAGAGAAAGAGATAAATTTAACAAAGGGAGATAGAGATTAGCCCATTTGACAGAGAGAAAGAAGTAGAAAGAGGGACATTAGTCAATGTGACGCAGAAAGAAAGGAAGAGAAACTGAATTTGACACTCGCACAGAAAAAAGTAATCTACTGGGGATCGAAAGAGAGCGCTCAATCAATTTGAGAAGGAGAGAAGTTAATAAAACCAGTATCAACACTTAGTCGTGACTGTAAAGAGTTCTTGAGGTTTAGAAGACACCTTTTGGGATCCGGACCAGCATGAATTAGACAACGCTTTGGAAACTCGAAACGATTTGTTATTTTTGTTTTCACAAATATTTGTTTATTAATTCCCTTTATTGCTACAACCCTTTCCACTGCCTTTGCCTTGACCTTTGCACCCTTTGCTACCGTTGCTGCCCGTCCCTTTGCCCCCTTTGTCATAGCAGCCGCAGGACTGGTCCTGGGGATTGGAATCGCCTTTGGCGCCGACGTCACCTTTGGTATTTGCTGTGTTGTCTGTGGCTGCGTTGTTTGTGTCTGTGGCTGCGTTGTTTGTGTCTGTGGATGCGTTGTTTGTGTCTGTGGCTGCCTTGTTTGTGTCTGTGGCTGCGGTGCTGGTTTCTGTGGCTGCGTTGTTTGTGTCTGTGGCTGCGTTGTTTGTGTCTGTGGCTGCGGTGCTGGTTTCTGTGGCTGCGTTGTTTGTGTCTGTGGCTGCGTCGTTTGTGTCTGTGGCTGCGTTGTTGCCGCTCTGCGTATTTCCGCTCCCTTCTGATTTTGGCGTTTCTGTGCTTCCCTTGTCTTCGGTGGCATCTCCAGAGTCCTCGTTGTTGACATCTCCCAAGGGGTTGCAGTGCCCTGAAACCTCTTGGGTGATACTGCCATCGTTCCCGACTTTCACGTTCGTCGAGTAACTCTGGAAACAAAATTCAAAATTTTATTCGAAAATCTTGTTGTAATTTATATAAACAAACAAACAAACATTAAATGCATGTTTTCTTTTAAATTTTAAAAATGGATGACCTTTTGGTTTTGAAAGGAAGAAGCTGTCTCATTTTGCATTGAGTTGGTAAATCAAACATTTTTCATATTGAAAACTAAACATCAAAATTAATGTCGGACTTTTTTTTTTTTTTTCAAAAGGGAAAAGCGCTTTTCATTTCGGAACGTAATTAGCCCTGCCTCCGGTTGTATTGGGTAGTATAAATAACATCAGTGCAACCATAATAGTATATAAAAAAAACATTAGCAACATTACAACTGTAGGCCATTTGTTTACTAAACATGGATCACTAGTAATTAGTTTGATGCCCCGGAATTTACCTTTGGACTATGTGGTAATTAACCCCCCCTTTATCAGTCCTACGCTCTACATAATTATCTGTCCGTCCCCTAAGGTTAAATTTTTACCCTGGCCTAAATTTTTAGCTTTATGAGATAGAGACTTATTCCTTGGCATGCGGAAAGTGAAGTCAAGGTCATGCTGACAGGTCAGAGGTCAGATGAGAAAATGCCACCGTTTGCCAGGTGTTTCACAAACACATCTAGTCCTTTCTTAACCAATCTTTTTTTAACATGAATTCTTCCATAACAGACTAAAAGACATTTGGACGCCCCAATCCTCAGTAATTATTATATTTTATTATACGTCCTGATTCTTAAGCAGTCTTTACTTGAATATTCATTGTTAGATGATTTAATCATCTGAAAGTAGTTCTATGATGTTGTCAAAGATTTTGAATGAATTTTTGGAAGGTTGCATAACTTGAAACAGTTTCCAGATTAAAAGAAAATCAAAGCAAATAATCAGAGGCATACCCTATGCCAGGGGTCACCAACCTTTGAAGCTGGAAGAGCCATTTATTTAGAGAATCATAAAAATGTAGTACTTTCAGAGCCGTAATGACCAAAAATGGTCTCTCTCTGTCTCTTAAACATTTAATCTTTCCAGCTTAGAAACTATTGATATGTCATTAAAAAAATCAATAAAATTGAAGCCTATAATATGCTTTTAAAACTGAATGAAATTTTAATCAGATATTGTATTAATAGTGTTACGTAATTTCTTTTTTTTTAAATGGGTAAAAGATATTTGTTCAGCGTTTGAAGCCTCACAAATGTCTTGAAAGAGCCGCATGCTGTCCTGAGCCGCAGGTTGGCGACCCCTGACCTATGCCCTTTGTCTGATGCAATCCTTGGTTTCACAAAAAAGCTTTTGCGATGCATGGTGTATGCGTTGTTGCCATCTTACGGGTCTGCAAATATCCACACCATTTTTACCGCCATGACGTGTTTTTAAATTGTCAGTCAGAAGAATAGAATGGAGTCAGATTGCTCAACAGGGCAGGCAGGTTTAAGATTTGGTTTAATGTTATACGTTAAAGGTGCGAGGCTGAAGAGTTGTTTGACAATAAAATCTGTTAAAGGCGTGATGCGTAAATTTAGTTTGATGTGCTGTGATAATGCATTGAACTTGCTGCGTGTATGGCTGAAGCAATAACACTGTCAGATGTAAGATTAAGAGATGTATAGTCCAGTCAGTTATAGTTGTGAGGTGAAAGAATAACTCAGTTTTGGTCAATAATAATTATTCGTTGCGAGATTTATGGCGTTGTTGAAGTGTCTTATTGTCATTAGAAGTAAAGCAGGTGTAACATTTTCAGAATCAGTGATTTGTACATTATCATTTATTGATTTTTATGGTTGATTAATAGTCAGTAATAATGTATAATACACTCGTTATTCTCGAGGTACTGAACCTTGTTATAGCTCCTGGTTATATGAGTACTGTATCTTTATAATCCACGAACATTGTCAGGTGATAAACTTACAGCAATTGTTTAAACTCATTGTACAGTACCACTTATTGACTTTTATGGTTGATTATAGTCAGTAATAATAATACTCGTTATTCTCGAGATACTGAACCTTGTTATATAGCTCCTGGTTATATGAATACTGTATCTTTATAACCCACGAACATTGTTAGTGATAATAAACTTTAAACAGCAATTGTTTAATCTCAGTAATTGTCTAATTTTCAGAACCTTAATTCTATATTGTCAGGTGATAAACAGTTGTTTAAACTCTGTCTAAGTCAATTTCCAGTAACTGCCATGATGTTACCTCAAGCTCCTTTTTATCTGGTTTCTTCCATTTCTGCTTTATCCTTTTCTATCCTAATAATCAGCATCGTTTTCATCTCTTCTCATCTTTCCTTCATCTTCTCTTTTGGTCCATCATCATTTGCATCTTCAGGGTCCTCGTTTTCCATTTCTTCTTTATTTCTTCCGTCGCCTGGTCTTCTTCGTCTCGGGGTTCTTCTTCTTCTTCTTCTTCTTCTCCTTTTCATTTCTCCTTCTTCGCCTTCTCCTTCTTTTCATTCTACTTCTTTTCCTTCTCATTCTTTTCCTTCTTCTTCTTTGCTTCTTTTCCTTTCCACCTTTTCCTTCTTTTTGCATTTTTTTCCTTCTACTTTTTTTCTTTCTCCTTCTTTTCCTTCTTCTTTTTCTTTTTCCCTTCTCCCTCTTTGCCTTCTACTTCTTTGCCTTCTACTTCTTTTCCTTCTACTTCTTTCCCTCCTCCTTCTTTTCCTTCTACTTCTTTCCCTCATCCTTCTTTTCCTTCTCTTTCTTTACCTTCTAATTTTTTCCTTCTCATTTTTTTTCTTTCTCCTTTCTCTTCCTCCTTCTCTTCCTTCATCCTTCTTTCCTCCTATTCTTTCCCTCCTCCTTTAGGGTTGTATTTTCCAGACCCGGCTCTCTGCGCTGCCAGCATCATTAACGATGGCATTTGTGAAGTAATTCTGAAAACTGAATCCAGCATTTAGCACAAATGAACGTCTCGGTTTATTCCCCGCTCGCGCACAAACATTTCGTAACGAGCTTTTGGGTGAACGCCTGTGGCGAATATGTATCTGTCTTTTAACATTTTCGGAAGAGGGGGTGGGCCATTTGACGGTATCGGTGGGCGGAAGGATTAAATTTGCACGATTATGAATGGGTCTTCGACGGTTATTTGCTGGCGTTAAATAAACTAATAAAAAATGTGTCGAAGTTTCTTCGGAGCAGTCGTGTTTTCTGTACGGCGTATAATCAAGGCCACCGAAATAGATCTATCTTTAGGTGGTCTCGGTGTAATGCTGTATGAGCGCGGTCCGTGAAACTTTATTCACGACCCGGTGGTGGCGTATCCTCTATCGTTGCCAGAAGCACGATCATGGCTAACTTTAACCTTAGATAAAATAAAAACTACTAAGGCTAGAGGGCTGCAATTTGGTATGTTTCATGCCTGGAGGGTGGATGATCAACATAGCGATCTGCAGCCCTCTAGCCTCGGCAGTTTTTAAGATCTGAGGTCGAACAGAAAAAGTGCGTCGGGACAGACAAAGTTTTCTTTTACAGAAAACTAAAAAAAAAAATACTGCGTAGAATGGTCGCATGTTCAGAAACAGAAAAGTGCCGGAGTAGCACAATTTGCTTGAACGGGAACAAAGTGAAAGCAAACAAGGACTACCCATTAATTTGCACCGTGCGTGAGACCGGTAGAGTACCTGCCATTTATTGCGCGTTCTTTCATTTAATACTTCACATCGAACAGATATCCCTCTCGGACCTTAAAAATACGGTAGTTTCGTTTCACATTGCTTTGCAGTCCCCGGAATAGATGGAAGTCGCTACAGTTATATTAGAATGTTACAACGATTTCCAGGTTTTAGTTTTCTGTAGAAGAAAACTATTGTGCTGGCTTTGTCTGTCCGTCAGCGCTACATTCTGCCCGCACTTTTTCTGTCCGCCCTCAGATCTTAAAAACTACAGAGGCTAGAGGGCTGCAAATTGGTATTTTGATCATCCACACTACAGTCATCAAGCATACCAAATGCAGCCCTCTAGCCTCAGTAGTTTTGATTTTATTTAAGGTTACAGTACGCCATAATCGTGCTTCTGGCAACGATATTAGGCAACCACCGGCCGTGGTTTAAAGTTTCATGGGCTGCGGCTCATACAGCATTATACCGAGACCACCGAAAGATAGATCTATTTGCGGTAGCCTTGATTATACGCTGTAGCGGCTGTACAGAAAAATCGATTGCGCCGAAGAAACTTCGACACATTTTTACTTGTTCCTATGGAGAACAGGGAATTAATTATCCATTTTTAAAGAAAATCAGTGTCAAGAGATTTTGCGTCAGAGCACCCGGTATCATCACCTTGAGAGAGGCATAAAACCTGGCGTGGAGCCCTCTTTGATAAATACGCATCTTCACAGCCCGGTAACGATTTCCGAATGGACGACGTGCTCGAGAGATTTCCTTTTGCTATACTTCCTTTCATATTCTCTTTCTTCCAATCTTACTTTCCTTAACCCTCTCCTAACAATTGATTCATAGTGCAACTGCTTTGAGGTTTTCCTCCTGTTACACCTTTCAAACCTTTCCATTCTCAATTTCCGTTTCAGCGCTGAATGACCTCATGGGTCCCAGTGCTTGGCCTTTGGCCTAAACTCTATGTTCTATATATATATATAACCCCATCAAAATTAGAATAAAAAAGTCTCAAGTATTTAGTGAAATCTTCGACTAGATCCATCTAGATGAGACATTTTCAGTTTCTTGATGATATTTTGCAGGACCCCTTGTTATTTGATGGTTCTTTTGCACAAACACGCACATCCACACGCTTTTGAAATTTCCAATTGACACATGCACACGCTTTTGGAATTTCCAGTTGACACGTGCGCGCTTTTGAAATTTCCAATTGACACGTGCGCGCTTTTGAAATTTCCAACAGACACATGCACACGCTTTTGAAATTACCAACAGACACATGCGTACGCTTTTGTAATTTCTAACAGACACATACACACGATTTTGAAATTACCAATAGACACATGCACACGATTTTGAAATTACCAATAGACACGTGCGCACGGTTTTGAAATTTCCAACAGACACATGCACACGATTTTGTAATCTCCAATAGACACATGTGAACGCTTTTGAAGTTTCCAACAGACACATGCGCACGCTTTTGAAATTACCAACAGACACATGCACACGCTTTTGAAATTTCCAACAGGCACATGCGCACGCTTTTGAAATTTCCAACAGGCACATGCACACGGTTTGGAAATTTCCAATAGACACATGCGCACGCTTTTGAAATTTCCAACAGACATGCACACGCTTTTGAAATACCAACAGACACATGCACACGCTTTTGAAATTTCCAACAGACACATGCGCACGCTTTTGAAATTTCCAACAGACATGCACACGCTTTTGAAATTTCCAACAGACACATGCACACGCTTTTGAAATATCAAGTAGACACATGCGCACGCTTTTGAAATTTACAAGCTCCAGTGGATTCGAACAGCATCTTCGAATGCGGCGATGCAATGCGACCTAACTGCTTAAATTTATATCCACCATGACAATAGGAGGGAATCTAGTTTGTGACACCATTTGTGGGGCCATTTTTTCTCTCTCACCTGCAGTTTCCAGACAGAAGAAAAGGTCTCGTATGTCACGAAATCGCTGCAGAGATTCACTACGGGCGGCTCGAGGATGCGGCACACGGAGGAACCGGTTCCTCCTCCGGCGACGCTGAAGCTGAAGAACCCGGATTTCAATCTGAACGTCATCATGGCACACTGCGGGTTCGACGAAAGAGAGATAGAGAGAGAGTGAGAGAGAATAAAAGAAGAAATAGAAAGAGGAAGGAGATACGCGCAGCTGAGTATAGGAGATTTGCATCGGCCGCTGCGATTCTGACGTTTTGGCAGAGTGCTTTTCCCTTATGCAAATCGGGCTCCGGGATAGAAACACTCGGCTGATGCATTGGATCGCGTGTCAGAGATCGGAGGATGCCTACCTCTGGGATGTTGTCTCCTGGGCTGGATTGGGCGGGGGGGGGGACACTTTGAGGAAGTGTAGCGGAAATTACAGAAAAATAAAAAGATTAAAGAAATATCCCAACTTGAAAGAGAATGTAATATTGTAATACTGAATTCGTCAATGAGGTATTCAGGCAGGGGGAGATATCAGTCGACATAATGCTGGGGGGACTTTGAGGAAGTGTAGCCGCAATTACAAAAAATAAAAAGATTATAAAGAAACATCCTAACGTGAAAGAGAATTTAAGATTATAATACTGAATTCGTCAATGAAGATTTTCAGGCAGGGAGAGAAATCAGTTGACAAATGGTAAAATTAGCTAATGACCATTTTTCCACGTAATAGTGTGATCTATTCCTGGACGTACCTGCATCAAGTTTCCTGTAGATAAGAGCTCCCACGTCTGATTAGGGACTAAGCCAATCCCGTTATGGTAAAATATGTAGCTAATATCTTCCTTTGGTCCACTGGTAGCTGCTGAAGATAGCGTGTAGGTCGCAAGTAGAAACATCCATAGAGATATCTGCAAGAAGAAGAAGAGTGGTTTACATATATTACATACCAGTGGTCCTTAACCTTTTTATTACCACGCCCCCTCTGAGAGTTGGTCCTTCCGTCCACGCCCCCCCTTGCATCTAAGAGTAAAATTCTCTCCCAGATTTAAAGGAAAATTTAAAATAAATAGAAAGAGAAGGGGTGTTTTTATTCTTAAGCCCAACGAGTCTATCCAGAGTAGTAGACTATAGGAAACTAGCGTTGTAAGGCGATACTTCTGCATTTTTTCATAAACTTCTGAACACTAGTTCCTACTCGTGTTAAGAGAATAATGAATATAATTAGGGAATTTTTAATTTTGAATTTTGACTTGGCTAGATCATCTCAATGAACATTGGCAAAAAATTTTTTTTTGCAGAAGTCTTCATATAATTATTACCTGTGTCTACTCTAATTATGTTTATCTAATACTTCTGATATGCTCCTTGTTTGTACGGTAAATTTCTGCATGTGCGGTGTGCTGATTTTGGTTTGAGTGTGAATAATAATTTTATTCATTAAATAAGAAGTTAATTCACGCGATATGGTGGGATGGTGAAGAAAGGAGGGGTGCCACGGTAATGATTACATTAGTCAGGGTGCCACCAGTAAAAAAAAAGATTGAGAACCACTGCTCTAAAGTAAGATTATCTTGGGAAACGAAAGCAAAACGCGTGGAAGACGACGCCTCAGGGGAACAATCGCAGTAGCTCCTCAAATCTCGTTGATAGGAGAAGCAAACGGTTGTATTCGAACCCAAGTTTGATTGCCTTGTGGTCCCTTGAGGGACGGCGCAGTCTTACAAAGGATTCCCGAGGTTTATTGGCGAATATGCAAACAGCGTTTGACCTGCTTCGAGGCTCTCGCTGAAGCCGGCTGGAAATGGAGAGAGAGTAATTCTAGCTGACAAGATTCGGATCTTTCTTAGATAGTGACTCCCAAGGGTTTTAACCCGGTATGTATCCACCTTTGCGGCGTGTTTAGTACCAGCCCGTTGGGGATGACCGTAAAAACATAAGCAAAAGACTGTGAATACCATAAAGATAATGACCCCAAGAAATATGAAGATAATGACCCCAAGAAATATGAGTCCTAGATAACGACCGCCTGAACTTTGCTGGGGGTCACTGTTTAGGGAAGATCCTAAGATTCGTAACAAGCATTTATTTATATATAAGCTTCGAACATTGAAGGGTTTGAGACAAGTAAACAGTATATCAGCGCCTCCTCTTTCAAGTTGGAACGCGGTACGACCTGTCTTTATAAAACCTTTTTTGAGAGAGGTGAAATATCTTGAGTTTAAATCTGCTTTTCGCGTGCACCTCCGGCCCCTAGCTGCAACTCCTCTCTTCTCGTTCCTTTTACTGTACCTCCTTTCATATTCTCTTTCTTCCATCTTACTTTCCACCCTCTCCTAACAGTTGATTCATAGTGCAACTGCTTTGAGTTTTCCTCCTGCAAAACTGCTTTGTCAATTTCCGTTTGACCTCCCCAGTTCTGTTTGACCTTTCAAAGCTTTTATAAAACTCTACAAATCCAAAAAAGTACGAAGAAATAAAACTTTACGAAGAAATTTAAGAAAAACAAGGAGGACCGTACACATTTTTCTGATACTAGTACAAGGCGAATCTTACGGCCTATGAGAAAAACACAGGAAGCTTTTTTTTTTTTTTTTTTTTAGTAGTACAAAGTGTATCTTAGGTCTATGATGTTGCCATTACCAGGTGGAAACTGTTCCTTGGTATAATATGTAAAGATACTTAAATTCTTTTCTTCTTGTCAGAACTGTCATTTTGTATCTTTTCCACTTTTTTCCTTAAGTGTAATCATTTTTTTATATTAATGATAAGCTCCTAATATGTATAAGTCAGTGTTTTGGATTTTTACATTCCTTCTGTAATTTTCATTCATCTGTAATTTTCCTTCTGTAATTTTCCTTCTTCTGTAATTACTTCCGTACAGTGGTCTGTATCTTCATGGAACATCTCCCAGGGTAACTTACAATAGAGTAATAATGCCCGCCCTTTCCACTGCGTTCCGACGTCATTCCCGCGAGCTCTCAGCAAAATATGACACGTAAGCCCCTCTTAAAAGCAATGAATGTCTAATTGTCTCTGAAATATCGCAATAAGCCTCCTCGCTGTGTATTTCAAACGTTTTGCAATTAGCGTAACAAGTGTCCTATCTCTTACTACTGTGTTTTAGGGAGACTTATCTTTTTTGTGTCCGAGAGAGATAAGGAAGGAGGGTTAAGAAATTGCATCCTGGGCTTCACATTTAAAATGCTTAGCCTGTTTTATTTTTCGTTCAAATACATGTGAATTTCAAGTTTTTTCGGGGGGCCGGGGGCCGGGTAATGATTCAGTCCTTGATAATTTCGACCGTTGAAGATTAAAAATTGAACGCAGCGGAAAGGAAAACCTTTTATATATGTGGAGTTTTTATTTTTTTTTTTTTAAAGCTGCTATGCAGATAGAAAATTCATTTGATTGCATGTCTTGGTTTTTATTAGTTTCCCGTAAAAGAAAACTATTGTGCCGGCTTTGTCTGTCCCCCCTCAGATCTTAAAAACCACAGAGGCTAGAGGGCTGCAAATTTGTATATTGATCATCCACCCTCCAATCATCAAGCATACCAAATTGCAGCCCTCTAGCCTCAGTAGTTTTTGTTATTTTATTTAAGGTTAAAGTTAGCCATAATCGTGCGTCTGGCAACGATATAGGCCAGGCCAACACCCGGCCGTGGTTAAAATTTCATGGGCTGCGTCTCATACATTATTACACCGAGACCACCGAAAGATAGATCTATTTTCGGCGGCCTTGATTATACGCGGTACAGAAAACTCGATTGCGCCGAAGAAACTTCGGCGCATTTTTTACTGGTTTGATTTTTCGATATTCAGGGATTACGCGTGGTCAAGAAATACAAGCTATCAGAATAACGTATTACGCTTCTTCTTCTTCTTCTTCTTCTTCTTCTTCTTCTTTCTTCTTCTTCTTCTTTCTTCTTCTTCTTCTTTTGACTGTATAAGATAAAAATAAATTAGAGTGCTTTATTTTGGATGGGAGAAATAAAAGGGAATCAACTTCCTCCTGGGAGTGCTGGATGGAATGGGTGGAAGAAATTTTGCCAAGATGCTGCTTATGTGCCTCCTGTGCATAGGTGAGAAGGCGGCCTTTTTCACATATGTTGGGTAGAACAGTATTTTCAATATTGGTTGACTCTGGGGTTTCTGAGTTATCCTGCGTCCAGATCTCATTTAAGAACATATCCCGTCTGCCATAAATAACATTACTGCAGATTAACACCAGATGTAATTTTTAGAAAACCTTTTCGTCAGAACAAATGCATTTATAAGCCTAAAGATTTTTGAATGTTCGGGAAAGCTTTTTGTCAGAAAAAATTAATTATGCTTAAAGAATTTTAAATGTGTCATTGTTTATTTTCTCCAAAAAACAATCAATTATAAACCTAAAGAATTTTAAATTATTATATTGTTTATTTTCACCAGAAAACAATCAATTGTAAGCCTAAAGAATATTAAAATGTTTCATTGTTTATTTCCATCAGAAAAAAATCAATTATGACCCTAAAAAGTTTCAAAATATTTCATCGTTTATTCCCATCAGAAAAAACAATCAATTATAAGCCTAGAGAATTTTAAAATGTTTCATTGTTTATTTTCACCAGAAAACAATCAATTATAAGCCTAAAGAATTTTGAAATGTTTCATTGTTTATCTCCATCAGAAAAAAATTCATTATAAGCCTAAAGAGTTTTAAAATATTTCATTGTTTATTTTCATCACATTTATCTTTGCTATGTTTATAGTTCAAGACCAGAAAAGCCACACCATTCAACCCATGAATAACCCCTTGGACGCTATTGTTTGGTTTGCACGACATCTATCAGTCTCGAAGGAATTGTTGGTACAAAACTTAAAGTTCCATTTAAAGTTCCAACTTTAAATTCATGCAAAGCAAACAAGAACAGCTGAGAGGAAAAGGATTTTACACCTAGACTTCAGCGTTCCTGGACGACATAAAGGAAAACACTGTGCTTTCGAACCTAACGCCCCAAGGCCAAGAGAGACGAGGTCTGCTCACTTCCCACCCCCAAAATCCCCCATGTAGGCGGAGCTTTGCCTACCTTCTTATTGCGTCAGCAGATGAATTGCCGTAATGACTGGTACCTCTAAGATACGTCATCGTCCACGTAGTTACCCCAGGTGGGAGGCGACTCCGCCCAATTGGGCAGACCTTGTCTCTCTCCCTAGACCTTGCTAACGCCCACGTACCTTGTAGACGCAAGAAGAGCGACGATAGTGCTTGAATGATGCAGAATTCATAGCAGGCGCTTGTCTGGGAGGGCTCTTGACGTTTAAAGATGGCGAGAGGTGGCCCGGGAACCAACAGGGAGATGTTGTGGGTTCTTCGATTTTCCTCGCTGTGATGACAGGGATCAGGAGACAAGGACGTTCCCTTGTAAACAAATACATGTGTGATCAGTACTGTACGTTTACCAGAGAGACAAATAAAATCGATAGTTTTTCATATATCTCTCCGTCTAGCCCTCTATATCTCTGTCTGTCCATCTATCTATCTGTCTATCTATCTATCTATCTATTTATTTAGCCATCTATATCTCTATGTATCTGTCTGCCTAGCTCTCTGTTTACTTATCTAGCCATCTATATCTCTATCCCATATATATCTCTTATCTACCTCTGTCTATCTATCTATCTATATCTCTATCTATCTATCTATCTATCTATCTATTTTTATCTAGTAATCTATATCTCTGTCTATCTATCTATCTATCTATCTATCTATCTATCTATCTATCTGTCTATCTGACAATCTATATCTCTATCTTTCTATCTATCTATATATTTATCTAGCCATCTATATTTCTATCTATATCTATATCTCGATCTATCTATCTGTCTGTCTATCCTCCTATGTGTCTATCTGTTTATCTAGCCGTCTATCTATCTATCTCTCTATCTATCTATCTATCTATCTGAGTGGAGGAAAAGAAGTCTGGGAGTGAAAACGAGGCAAAAATACCTGCTTTGATTTGATTAAGGTCCGGGTTGTTATTGCTGTTGAATGGACAAAATATATATTTTTTATTGCCAAATATCCTTAACTGACAAAAAAAAAAAAAGACAAAATAATAAATCGGCCCAGAGAACGATTGTATAGTCAGGTATGATAAAGATTGTCATATGTAGGAAATTTGCTCAAAAAATATACGTATGTCGGTACGTTAAAGTTAAAGTCCTCCTGGGGCTCTGTAGGCTCATAGGGCAGGCGCTGATCTCCTGTTTCTTAGGCCGAGCGCCATTTTACATTAAATAAAAATTCAAGCAGTATTTTAGAATTAATTGCCTGAAGCGTTTATGGAGAGAGAGAGAGAGAGAGAGATAAATCAGTCTGAGTTAAGATTTATTCCAGGTGTGGTATTGGAAATTCAGATAGCCGGTTCTTGCGCCCGTTGGTTTGAACGTGGGTTTCTTATTTATTGAATGATAATATATTTATACCAATACACATATGTATATAAAATCTCGACGTCCGAACGACTGCTGCACTCAAAAAAGGGTAAATATTTCTCTTCCCAATTGATGATTATTGAAATATTCCACCATTGGTACCTAAACTTGCAGTCTTAAGTGCGTGACTCTCTCTCTCTCTCTCTCTCTCTCTCTCTCTCTCTCTCTCTCTCTCTCTCTCTCTCTCTCTCTCTCTCTCACACAGTGATCGCTTGTTTGATGTGCACACAGAGACAAATCTTCCACTCTCAAACGATTGTCGCTTATTTGATTTGCATCAATAAGATGAACCCAATTACGCAGCTTCTGCGTCACCTTTAAAGTAATCACGTATAGATCCGATATTCTCTTATTTATTTATTTTTTTTGGGCGTCATGTCCTTTGAGCGTTTCCCTTTGAGAGACTCAAAAGTGATCTCGAGTCGTTAATGGGCTGACTCATTATTGGTTCTTGGGTCTTGGCTGGAACAACAAAGGCAGACCATTGCTCAAAGAAAGACCTCTCTTGTGATGATCTTCTAAAAAGGTGGTGGGGTCCTGTGCAGGGATTCAAGCGGCTTTGGCGTTTGGTTTACTCCAGTCGTACACGTGTTGGAATAAAGGGAAGGTGCATTATATACAAACCACCGTATGGGGTAGTGTCGTCAGTGCACCTCATGCGGTGCACTGTAGGCATTACTTGAGGTTCGTTGCAGCGTCCCTTCGGCTCCTAGCTGCAACCCCTTTCATTCCTTTTACCGTACTTCCATTCATATTATATTTCTTTCATATTGCTATCCATCCTCTTTCCTAACAATTGATTCATAGTGCAACTGCTTTGGGGTTTTCCTCCTGTTACACCTTTCAGACCTTTTACTGTCAGTTCCCGTTTCAGCACTGAATGACCTCATTGGTCCCAGTGCTTGGCCTTTGTCCTAAATTCTATATTCAATCGATACACGAATGTACTGTCAAATTCAAGAGGCCGCCAGCCCTCACTCACGCGAGTAAAATATACCGTAACTGTACACCTTAAAATGTTGTATTTATATCGTAGTACGGATCTGGGGGGTTCATGTCTGACAGCCATCAAGTATCGTAAGGTAAATGATTGTAAAGCCCACTTTAAAAGTTTCAAACTCTACGTAACACCAGCCTTGTGATTTCAATCCGTTTACTCTGTCAAGTGTCAGTGACGAATGGCGTCCTTGAGAGAGGTCAGTCGGGACCTGGGAATTTTAGCGCTTGTATGGACATAGTTAAAGAATGTTTAAATATTTGATATTTTCAATAATTTATCAGTGTGACCAAAGTTGGGTTCTGTAGTGGTTATTCTTTTGATTGTGACAGTTCTTGTGCTAGTAAATATTAATATTATATGCCTTCAGGTTGCCATGTATAACAGCAGAGGTATTTGTTATTGGCCTATGTGGAATTCCTAAATGTTTCTCTTATTGATTTTCATTTTTAGGTTCCTCTGCTGTTGGAAAGCAAGTTAAAAATAGGTTTTTTCGGCTAAATTAAAATGAATGTTTTAGCCGAAAAGAAGGGCCACTCCTTGATTCACTTTTTGCAGTTAATAGCATATAAATGAATCTGTATATTCGAGTACTTTTTGTGATCTTCCGTCCCAAACTTAATTGACGGAAAAATATAGAATATTTTTTATAAAATGGGAACTGGAAACTTATCGGCCTATACAGAGGCAGTTGTATGATTTCCATCTGGTTGATATCGTAAATTCTAGTCATTGGAGTATTTTTCTTTTCGAAAATTTAAATTCCACTGAGTTTTGATCTTCTAGAGAAATCAGATCGGGCGACCATAAACACACGGCGACAACCAGTCTCTAACATATCACAAACAGGTTGCAAACAAGTCAGCGACTGTTAGCGGAGAACGTACCTTTGGGTAATACTGGGTAATCATACGAAGTACTGCCTAGAACTGCATGCAAGTCATTAATATTTATTTTTGCCGTAATGTGGACGCATCCTGAGACAACATTGGTATGTATGGCGCAGACCATCGTTGGAAGATGTCTCCCATAAGTGTTATTTCAATGGATGGTTTCTTGTATCGCCTTAAGAATCTCTGCCTTTTAAAAAAAAACTTACACTGAACGGCGATTCCTCAGCTTACCCTTTCATCGATATTCCCCGCAGGGGGTAGCGCCGTCAGTGCACCTCACGCGGTGCACTGTAGGCACTAATCAAGGTTCTTTGCAGTGTGCCTTCCTTAGGCCCCTAGCTGCTGCAACCCCTTTCGTCCCTTTTACTGTACCTCCTTTCACATCCTCTTTCTTCCATCGTACTTTCCTCAACCCTTTCCTGACAAATGATTCATAGTGGAACTGCTTTGAGGTTTTCCTCCTGTTACGCCTTTCAGACTTTCACTGTCAGATTGCGTTTCAGCGCTGCGTGACCTCACTGGTCCCAGTGCTTGGCCGTTGGCCTATTATATTCATTTCGATTCAGTCCGGTTCATCCATATTCTGCCGAGGCTTTATGTCGTCTCTGCCCAGAACCATTGGTGTCTTTCACCAGGTCCCTACGAAAATGCTGAAGGTTCCCCTTGGCTGTGTTATGGATGCTAATGCCGCCCCCACCCTCAAGTTTAAAAGAGCTTTTAATGCTAATTGGAAGGGCAGCGTTCTTATCCTGAATATTTATGGCGTTTTTCAACTGCAGCTGTTTTACGTTTATGGTGATTTGTACGCAGTTCTTTTTTTTTTTTCTTGACTCCGTTTTTCATCTTTTCTGTTGATGGCTTTATATTCAGTTTAGCGGAAGTTTTACGTGATTTTAATAGCAACGGTGCTATTATATTTATCCAGAGGGATAGTTATTATTAATATATAAACACTTACACAGACAAGTCAAATAAAGACGTAGGTATTGAGACACGGGAGTCTAAAAACACGCCTGAAAAATGGAGAATGTCCCCGAAAAGAAGGAACTCATTGAGAGATAGACCGGAAAATAAAAACTGAATGGGGACCACGCAGTCTGACAGATAAAAGGCCGCAATAAGAATAGGCGACCGAAAAAAAAAAATAAGAAGAAATAGAAGGAGGAGGATGAGGAGAAGAAGAAGAAGAAGAATTCACCGCAGAAATGGCGGATTCACATCTCGCAAACTCATTACACGGAAGTATGATTGCCTGCAAGGATGAAGAAAACGAGGCGAAAAATGCACCGCGGAGGGAGATAAGCAAGGACTCTCGAGAGTCCATGTGTCACCGGCATATGACTCGCCCCGGCGAATTATCCTCGTTTCAAAAGGGCTGCGGCTGGTGCGGGCTGCCCGGATTCGTCTTTCAGAGAAAAAAAAAATTTATTTTTGATTTGTATTTTATTACGTCCGATGTGGAAAAAAAAAGGGAAGTAGGGTATAGATACACATGCATACATACAAACTTTTGTATATATTACATAAAATATGTATTTATATATTCTTCTTCTTTTTAACGTGCTTTTTCCCATTTTTTATATGGGGTAAGCACGATGCCTTCTCTTGAAGGACTTTGATTTGGCGTTCGGTTAGACCGTAGTCTCCATCGGCTGCCCGGCCTGACATCGCTCAGACCCCGGTAGCGCATGTACAGTTCATGTATCGTACCAAATCACACATATATACATTTTTATATATATACATTTATGTAATATATATATATATATACACACAAACATATATATTCAAACACATAGTTACGGCTCAAAGCAACGATAAACTAACAAGGTAAATGAACTCGTACAATTCGCGCTCAAGACGTTGCAAAAGCAGATATACCACCATGCACCATTTGAAGGCAATCCGACCCGCTTAAAGTAGATATTTTGGAGGAAACTCGGGAAGTGCCGAACGACGAAGGGGCAGGAAACGGTATAGAAAAATGCGAAGCATATAATACTAAACGAGGAGGAGAAAAGGGGCGCCTCGGTAGAGATGAAAGAGAACGAAGAGCAGAGGCAGTTAGTTGAAATAACGAGAGAATAAAGAGAGGGCGAGAGAAAATAATTAGCGCCTTCTTGGAAAGGAGACGAAAAAGCAGTCTGATTCTGTTTGAGAGATTTTTTTTTAATACATTCTAGTTTCTCTCTCTCTCTCTCTCTCTCTCTCTCTCTCTCTCTCTCTCTCTCTCTCTCTCTCTCTCTCTCTCATTCAGGAACAAAGAACATTCATCCCAAAGAAGTACCTGATAACTGTTGAAGATTGACTTTTCTTTCTGAACGTTCTTCTCTAATCTCTCTCTCTCTCTCTCAGGAACGAGGGACATTCTTCCTAAATAAGTAATTATTTGCTCATCTCTTGGTGTTGTATCGTGGGATTCAACTTAAAGTTTTATAGATGGGAACCTCGAAAGCTCTCAATTTGGAAATTTTCTTTTTTGGTTTTAAGCATTTTGACGCCTTTCCCTTCCTTATATATGTCATATCGGGAATCCCACTTTGAACGGGATATTCAAGTTTTTTTTAGTTTTCTGTAAAATAGAACTGTTGTGCCGGCTTTGTCTGTCCGTCCGCACTTTTTCTGTCCGCCCTCAGATCTTAAAAACTACTGAGGCTAGAGGGCTGCAAATTGGTATGTTGATATTCCACCCTCCAGTCATCAAACATTCCAAATTGCAGCCGTTTAGCCTCAGTAGTTTCGATTTTATTCAAGGTTAAAGTTAGCCATAATCGTGCGTCTGGCAACGATATAGGATGGGCCACCACCGGACCATAGCTGAAGTTTCATTGGCCTCGGCTCATACAGCATTACACCGAGACCACCGAAAGATAGATCTATTTTCGGTGGCCTTGATTATACGCTGTACAGAAAAGTCGATTGCGCCTATTTCAGATAATTCACAGCAGTCGGAAAAGATTTCCACGATACGTTGAACGTTAACAATATCCGAAGGCCTTGCAACAACACCCCCGCCCCCCCAAAAGGACCCCGTGTCTATTACCGGCTGCTGAATAGCAAGAGCCCGTGCCAGCACAAGGCTGGCTAAATCTAAATCCCCGTGTCTAGAGCCACCCAGAGAGATATTACACGGACGCGACGCAAGAGGCATGAAACGCCATTGACGATTTTTGAGCTGCGCCGAGGTCTATTCATTTCCGAGCCCTCCGCTGTTCTGCCTCTCGTTCGCAGAAGAAGAAGAAGATTTACATCGGGCATCGTCAGACTTGCCTCGCGCCCTCCGAGCAGGAAGCGGGCGGCTCCGCCTGTTCTCTCCTGCGAGGCCAATTTCCGTCGGGGTATTACACGATCTTATCCTACAGCTTTGTTCTGGAGGAGGGGTCTCTCTTAATGTGCTGTCTGAGAGATTTCGGCAGCATCCCTCGGAATTAAGTCTGTGGGGGGCTGGGGGAGAGGGGGATAAGGGATGATGTCGTTTTGATGCTTGCGCTTGAACTGTTTTGTTGGGCGGTTCGAACCGGCTTGCGTTCTACTAAAGTGGTGTGTGTGTGTGTATTTATGTCCTACCAATGGTAAGCAGGCTTTCAAGAAATAATGGGAGTGATGTTTTTTGCACCCTGCATGGGCGTAGTGCCGTCAGTGCCCCTCATGTGGCTCGCTGTAGGCGTTACTTAAGGTTCTCTGCAGCGTGCCATACATGGCCCCTAGCTGCAACCCCTCTCGTTCCTTTTACTGTACCTCCTTTCGTATTCTCTTTCTTCCATCTTACTTTTTACCCTCTCCTGATGTTTTCCTCCTGTTGCACCTTTCGAACCTTTTACTGTCAATTTCCGTTTCAGCGCTGAATGACCTCATAGCTCCCAGTGCTTGGCCTTTGGCCTAAATTCTATATTCAATTCAATATATTTTTCATCAGTGCTTTATGCTCTTTGCAGTGTTAGTTATTAAAAATGGCAATTGTAAATGTATTAATGTAGTTGTGTAATTTTCAACGAAATAATTTAAAAAATGTCTGTACTCAGGTATGGTTTTGCATAACCTCCTTTATAACGCAGTAGACTGTACCAGACAATATCCTTTCCTTGAGAACAATGCAGACTGGTATTATTTAGTTACCTGTGGGAGTCTAAATGAAATTCCCTTATTAATGCTCAAAATTAATCTCTTTGTTAAAGATCTGTATTAAATACAAGCTCCTCAGAGACGAAATATATTTATTACAACCTTGTGTTTAGAGAAGTGTTCTTTTTTTGCGTTTGTCTTTCATTCAAAATTTCTTAATTGTGATATGACTCAAGATAACACGTTTAGATATGGTATTCATTTTTAGATTACTTTTTTTACCTGTTAAAACAGTATTTTAGTCTGTTAACATAGTATATTTTATTTTGTGATGGATAGGGGTAAATGTATATATAACGTTCTTATATTGTTATATAGATAGTTCTGTAACCTTTAACACACACACACACATATATATATATATGTATGTATATATATATATATATATATATATATATATATATATATATATATATATATATATATATATACATGCATATATATATGAATTTTTATCACGTCACCGTGATTTATATACAAACATTAAGCTACAAATGCCGTTTAATATCCAGTTCCAGTGTCTAATTTTTAACGAGAATCCGACCTCAGATCTCAAGCGGAGACAGAGAAATGTGGGCCTTTTCCATTAAAACCCATTGTGTCCGTTTAATTAAAAAGTGATATAGGTACCTGGTTGCCCATCGACTGAGGTGGGCCGTAGCCGTTTAGAAACGGGCGTGGGGTTAACAGCTTCATCCCAGAATGCTGCCTGATGAACGGAAGGGGAACAGTATTTGCGGCCATGTGTTCTAAAAGGGACTAAGTATATAATCATGTATGTATGTACAGTATATATATATATATATATATATATATATATATATATATATATATATATATATATATATATATATATATATATATATATGAGTGTGTCTATATATATTTTTTTTTTTCAAAAGATTTTATAAATTCTATAGCGATGAAAATATGCTATTTGTCCGCGCTGGCGTAGAATAAATACACGGTATTTATTTTACGTAACAAAAAATGCGAGGTATAATTTTTTTGGGGCAATAACGAATTAACAAGATTAATTTTAGTAATATATAAGAGCAGGTTATATTTATTAATTCTGGCCCTGAATGAAATCTCATTTAAATTTACGTGTTTCAATATTACGGCTGGTTTTCTACAGATTAATTTATGTCAGGACCACCCTTGAGGGGAAGGAATCATTTTCTGCAATATAAAACTCTGACGTTGCATTGATATATACAAAATAATTGAGATTGTTCTCATAAACTTAAATTCCTCCTGGGTCCCTGTAGGCTCATAGAGTTCTCATAATCTATGAATTATTTTCAAAGGAACCGAATTTTTAATCTGATGCCTATTTTATAGAACTAGCTAATTGGAAACGACTTTTATCTAAGTAAACGGTGAGTTTTCTAGATGGTAATTTCTGTAAGAAAAATAAATAAATCGGTAAAAATTCTTTAAATGTAAAACATGAAGTAATTCCTCTAGACTGCTTATTTAAACCAAATAACATTGGATTGTATTGGTACATACCTTTAATCAATCTGGAATTTCCGTTTTTTCTTGATCATGGATAACGCCTGTATTTAACCTTGTAAGTTACAGAAGCAAGCCCCGCTGTACCGTAGAATAAGTTACAGAAGCAAGCCACACTGTACCGTAGAATAAGTTGCAGAAGCAACCCCTCGCCCACAGCTGTCCCCGTGTAGAATAAGTCACAGAAGCAAGCCCCAGCTGTACCGTAGAATATCACTGTAACTTGCCGTCACTATCTGAAGCAGCCGAAGAGTTAAGATTTCCTCGACTTCTCTCTGGACTCTCGATGCGAACTCGATTGCTTTGTGTCTGAAGATGGTCCGCAAGTTACTGCAGTTCGGAATCCTCGACACCAAGTCACTACATAGACCCGTCCCGTATTTGTCCTCTTCCTCCTGCCCCCGTGTGTGTGTGTGTGTGTGTGTGTGTGTGTGTGTGTGTGGGCTCACTTACGGCTCTCACGCTGTGCAAACAAGGTTGCTTGCTGGCTGCCGATATTCCCCTTTTTTTTTTTTTTCTTTAACCTTTTTGTATTTTATTTACACGACATTTACCGCGGGCGTTGGTTCGGTTTTGCGAAAACCTCTTATTATGCTGTCCATTCTGGAACGTGATGAAGTCGAAACCATTATTTCCCAGAGCAAACACCAGATATTTAAAAGGTTGCCTCATGTAGTTGAGCTTTGGCACGGAATTACGTCGTGGGGGATCCGTACAGAGAGAGAGAGAGAGAGAGAGAGAGAGAGAGAGAGAGAGAGAGAGAGAGGTCGAAAAGCCTTATACATAATTATTTCCAACGCTGAAGAGGAGTTAAGATTTTATAAGATTTTGAAAGACTGATCTGAAGTAGCTTAGCCTGAGAGAGAGAGAGAGAGAGTGGGGGGGAGGGACAATGTTTTTTATTCTTGACGTCATGAAAGAATGTTATATATCTGACCTTGACATAGGATAGGTATTATTTCATTGTCGTATTGAATTCAATGAACAATGTTGTGCACAGTGCCATTAAATCCTGGAATTTATTGGGAGACAGAGGTGATTCATTTACCTTAATCAATTACAAGTCGAAGGCTAAACTAAAAAAAAAAAAAAAAAAAGATCTTTCCTAGATAGTGACCCCCAAAGGGTTTTCGGGGGTCGTTATCTGGGACTAATATTTCTTGGGGGTCATTGGGATCTTTCCTAGATAGTGACCCCTAAAGGGTTTTCGGGGGTCGTTATCTGGGACTAATATTTCTTGGGGGTCATTAGGATCTTTCCTAGACAGAAACCCCCAAGGGTTGTCGGGGGTCATTATCTAGGACTAATATTTCTTAGGGGTCATTAGGATCTTTCCTAGATAGTGACCCCCAAAGGGTTTTCGGGGGTCGTTATCTAGGACTAATATTTATTGGGGGCCATTAGGATCTTTCCTAGATAGAGACCCCCAAAGGGTTTTCGGGGGTCATTATCTAGGACTAACATTTCTTAGGGGGTCATTAAGATCTTTCCTAGATAGAGACCCCCCAAGGGTTGTCGGGGGTCGTTATCTAGGACTATTTTCGGGGTCGTTATCTAGGATTGATATTTCTTGGGGGTCATTAGGATCTTTCCTAGATAGTGACCCCCCAAGGGTTTTTTGGGGTCGTTATCTAGGACTAACATTTCTTGGGGTCATTATCTATGATATTTACAGTCTTTTGTTTATGTTGTAACGGTCACCCCCAACGGGCTCGTACTAAACACGCCGCAAAGGTAGACACATACCGGGTTAAAGCCCTTGGGGGGTCACTATCTAGGAAAGATCCCAAATATCCTAGACAGACAGACAGCACGTGAGACAAGAACCCGTGCTGGCACAATAACGCAATTAAATTCAAGCGCAGGAGTAAATCAAATGAAAGGTTTTCATGCTTCAGTTATATCCTTGATGCAGACGAAACCACGGTAAGTTTGGATTCGTAGAATTGGTAAATATCATGTTAGAAAATCCGTAAAACACTAGAGCAGTCTTCGTCCACAGTTCGAGAACTAACTCCAGGATATACATAGAAAATCGTTATGGGAATGAGATTTTCATTCTGGTTTGTTAAATTTCACGCTGTGTGAGCAGTTATGTGTATTGTTTGTATATAACTGATAATGGCAGCGGCTATCACCTGATGAAGTCTTTGCTTTCGTTGTAGTTAGTTAAGGTGATGTAAACTGGATTCTGTTGCTGCTATAAACCAATAAACTTATTCCTCTTACTCTATATTTCCATACTTTTTCGTATCTCCACTCTAAAGAGATTTCTTTGCATTCAGTGATACTTGAACCGGTGTATTTTTCAAACCGGTGGCTGTTCTCAGTCAAATTATTTTATCGTTCTTTGTGCGTTTTCATTATGAATGGAGTACAGTAATTCAGTTTCCCCCATTGCTTTAAGATACATTTCAGAGCCTTTGTGTGTGATGAATATTTTATTTTTATACTTTGTAAAGAGAATATATTGATAAACAGAATTTCATGATTTTAGTTTTCTGTTAAAGAAAACTATTGTGCCGGCTTTGTCTGTCCGTTCGCACTTTTTCTGTCCGCCCTCAGATCTTAAAAACTTACTCAGGCTAGAGGGCTGCAAATTGGTATGTTGATCATCCACCCTCCAGTCACCAAACATACCAAATTGCAGCCCTCTAGCCTTTGTAGTTTTTATTTTATTTAAGGTTAAAGTTAGCCATGATCGTGCTTCTGGCAACGATATAGGACAGGCCACCAAAGCCGGTTGAGAGTGTCAAAGGCCGCTGCTCATACAGCATTATACCGAGACCAGCGAAAGATAGATGTATTTTCGGTGGTCTTGATCATACGCTGTACAGAAAACCAGATTGCGCCGAAGTTCCTTCGGCGCATTTTTTACTTGTTCATACTCAAACAAAGGTAGAGACAGCAAAAGATAACTTGGAACAAGGAAAAATTAAAAATAAATTATTGTAGTCACTGTCAAGTTTATTAGCTTTGAATTCAATCGAACACCCATCGTAGCATTGCGATGCAGATGCAAATATTGCTGTTTGAACTCGTATTTGGAGGCATTGCCGTGATAATTGTGCATGTGAGTGTGTGCAGTAATGTTTGCGATTTCGTGTAAATATAGCATTGGAGTAATTCATCATTTGATTTCGTTTTTTTTTTTTCGTCAAGTATTCTTTTTTCTTCGTGTTTTTTCTGAAAGCTTAAAATATATTTAATAGGCCTCGTGTTTTTTTCGTTGAAATAATAATAATAATAATAATAATAATAATATTATTATTAATTAATAATAATAATAATATTATTATTATATTATTATTATTATAATAATATTATTATTATTATTATTATTATTGCTAAAAGATTCACAATTTCGTGAAAAACAATCTGTGTAATAAAAATCCACATTTATACAGTAAGTATATTACTATGTGAAATAAACAAGGACTATTTTGTAGTAATATATTTACTATATAAATTTGGATTTTTATTACACATTATTATTATTATTATTATTATTATTATTATTATTATTATTATTATTATTATTATTATTATTATTATTATGGAAAATATTTTTTCTACGAGCGTGAGTTATTTGACAAACTAAGGACTCCAAAAAAAAAAAAAAAAAAAAAGCAAATCGCCGTCATAAATCTTTGTACGTATTGCGTTCTGTAACCATATGGCCAATATTATTAGTTCCACATGTTAAATATTTCTGTCATGCTGTGTTCCAATATCACTCGCTCCTCTTGGAGATCAGTGACATCCAGTCAATCTTTCTTTTCCATACAGAATATCCCGAAGTGATTTATTGTAAGAAATGTCGTTTTGGCCAAGAGACCCCTCGTCTGAAAATTGGAGCTTCGTCTCATTGAGCCAATATATATTATTTTCCATGCAGTCTCAGCATTAGTTTGCCTGGAGGGTCCTACTGTGTAGATTACCTAATGCCAGAAAGTTTTTTTTTTTTTTTTAACGTTTTAACGTATGGAACTATTTTCCATACCGTAAGAGTGTTATGGGTACGTTTTAACGTGTGAAACTATTTTCCATTCCGTAAGGGTGTTATGGGTACGTTTTAACGTATGGAACTATTTTTCCATACCGTAAGGGTGTTATGGGTACGTTTTAACGTATGGAACTATTTTCCATACCGTAAGGGTATTAAGAGTACGTTTTAACGTATGGAACTATTTTCCATTACCGTAATGGTGTTATGGGTACGTTTTAACGTATGGAACTACGTTTTAACGTTTTAACGTATGGAACTATTTTCCATACCGTAAGGGTATTAAGAGTACGTTTTAACGTATGAAACTTTTTCCATACCGTAATGGTGTTATGTGTACGTTTTAACGTATGGAACTATTTCCCATACCATTAGGGTGTTATGGGTACGTTTTAACGTATGGAACTATTTTCCATTCCGTAAGGGTGTCATGGGTGCTCTTGATTTTGTGCTAGACATGATAAAGGTTGTTTATTTGTACCTTAGTTTATTGCCATTTCGTTTACAAGTCGTTGATTCCATCTGTATTAAGTTTTACTCCTTTTTTTATCGATTTTCGTCATATTTCGCGTTTATATTTTTATATAAAAACTTATGCATACCCTCACACATTGAGAAACTGTTCCTCAGAATATTCTTAGTCATCACGTCAGTGGCTTTTTGCCTTTCTGTTACTGATAGTGGAAATCACTTTTGGTTTCTCGGAATTCGTTCATTTCAATCTCTCCTCACTGTTGTTTCACATTTTGATTTATTTTTACTGTTGTTGTGATGTTGTTGTCGATATTTTTACTGTCGCTGTTGTTTGTTGTTTAGCATAAAGAGAGTGGACAAATTATGTAAGTTGTAAAGTTATCATGGTCAAACAAAATCTGATTCGTTTTTAGGTACATAATCGAATGCTTTTCTCTCATTAAAAATATGAGCATTATGAAAGTTTTGATTGGTAAAATACTCAGCATTGCTATGCCCCGTAGGGGGTTAGTGCCGGCAGTGCACCTGTAGGCTTTACTGTAGGCATTACTTAAGGTTCTATACAGCGTGCCTTTCATTCCTTTTACTGTGCCTCCTTTCATATTCTCTTTCTTCCACCTTACTTTTTCACCCTCTCTTGACAATTGATTCTTAGTGCAGCTGCTAGGTTTCTTTCCTGTTACACCTTTCAAACCTTTTACTGTCAATTTCCATTTCAGCGCTGAATGACCTCATAGGTCCCAGTGCTTGGCCTTTGACCTAAATTCTATATTCAATTCAGGCATTGCTATGAATTAACATATGGTACAGTTTATCGTTTCGTAACATACATTCTACAGTTTTATGCAGATACACCTAAGGGTATTTTGTAGAATCCGCAGATGCGTAGAACTTCATTTCACGCGCCTGATGGACTTCTGTAGAGTTCTCAATTTTGATGTTTTAGAGCTCACTATTGAAGTTAGATCGTTCGAGTTCATGATAATTCGTTCCCGCACACTATAACAAAATAACATTCTATCTGTGCTCCACAGACTTATTGTCGGAATCGGCGATATTGTGGTATATGGTGGTTAGCAGAACGAATGTTTCTTAGCCATATAAGTAACTGTTAGCTCGGCCACTCATGGAAAAGAAATGATAACCCAATTGGAGAAGTAGTAAGAAATATGGTAACATTAAGGTGAAATAACAAATAAGGAATGCATGTTCATAACATAAAATCCTACAAAGGATTTGTTATCTCAGAGGGCATTACATAAAAAGATTCCTTTGCCTGGCTGAGGGGCTCAGAAGAATGCCAGGCCTTTGGGCCACTTGGATCTCAAAGAGCCAAAGCTTCCTCTCCAAGGAGAGAGAGAGAGAGAGAGAGAGAGAGAGAGAGAGAGAGAGAGAGAGAGAGAGAGAGAGAGAGAGACTCAGCTATCCCTGGGTTAACAAAATAGCGTACGGAGTTGAATAATGGTCGGAGTGAATGGTTTCATCGAGGTTTCCTGTTTGTGTGTGTGTGTGTGTGTGTATGTGATGTGTGTGTCCAAGCAGGCTCGAGTGATTGGCAGTTTCTAACCCATCCATCGCGTGTATGTATATGTATGTATGTATGTATGTATATATATATATATATATATATATATATATATATATATATTATATATATATATGCATATATGTAAATATATATTTAAATATACACATTCATATGTATATGTATGCATATATATATATATATTATATATATTATATATATAAATATATATAAATACATACATCCATACATACATACATACATACTCCCATTTTACTGGTAAAATTTGCATGCACGCCCTATTGCATACCTGTGACCATTGGAACTGATATGTATCAAGCAGCGAAACCAACACCCCACACACCCCCCACCCCCCAAAAAAAGAGAATACGCATACAGCAGAAATGGACCCATTTTTCTTCCGCGTTGTATTTTGAAAAGGAACAATCAAGAGTTCAGTTTACGGTCGTTGAACGGCGACACGCAATTTCAAAGCGCTGCTTGGAGTTGCTTTCAAAGCGCTGCATGGAGTTGCTTTCGCTCTTTGGTGCTTTAGCGGTTCAGAGGCGGGGGTCATGTGCTTTAATGCTGGAGTACTGCAGATCATGACTGGTTACGATGAAATTGCTTTCGGTGTTCAAATGGTAAAGCAATTCGTCGTTTTATGTGTGCGCTGTCACTGTCCGGCTCTCTCTCTCTCTCTCTCTCTCTCACCGTTCTTTACACATGCACACACGTATATGCCCCCATCAGCACTGGTGCTGCGGAAAGGAACTTTTGCGTAATATTAGAAAAATTTTATACACCCACGTATGTGTATACTGCGAGCTCTTGTAAATATGCTGGTATAAGTTATCTTATATTAATAACATACATGTTATTTTTAGTTTCTGTAAGACAAAACTATTGCTCTGGCTTTGTCTGTCCGTCCGCACTTTATTCTGTCCGCCCTTAGACCTTAAAAACTACTGGGGCTAGAGGGCTGCAAATTGGTACGCTGATCATCAACCCTCCAATCATCAAACATACCAAATTGCAGCCATCTAACCTCATTAGTTTTTATTTTTATTTAAGGTTAAAGTTAGCCATAATCGTGCTTCTGGCAACGATACAGGACAGGCCACCAGCGAGCCGTTGTTAAAGTTTCATGGGCTGCGGCCCATACAGCATTATACCGAGACCACCGAAAGATAGATCTATTTTCGGTGGCCTTGAATATACGATGCACAGAAAACTCGACTGAGCCGAAGAAACTTCGGCGCATTTTTTACTTGTTTACAATAGAGTAGGAGAAGCTTTGTCACTTAGGTGCCAACTTCTGTGCCGAATTGGATTATATTCTACATTCGAGCTCCATGGAAATGAATTAAAGCTCGCGACCATCGAATGGCGATTAAGAACATATTAAATATCACTCAGTTTATGGTTATTTGGTTATTTTAAAATTTCATTCTCCCTGAATGAGACTGCGGAGGGAGTGGCGTCGAAAGGAACAGGTGAACCTTTTTCGAATTTCCAAGATGTATGTGTGTGCATACGGCGTATTTGTGTCTGTTTCTTTGAACTCTCAAAAATTTCCAAAATGTGTGTTTGTGAGCATGTGTTGTATGTGTATGTGCCTGTTTATTAAAAGAAATGGATCTTGCCGTTACATAGGAAAAATGTGTGTATGTGTGCGTGTGTGCCTCTTCGTTAAAAGAAGATCATCTCGCCGTTATGTAGAACTCCACTGATCCACTGGAGAGGATTTTCTTGAAGGGCAAATGCTCCATGGACCCTTATATCCGTCACTTCATTCCTCAATTTCACGCTCTAGAATTTTGATGGATCGATATTAGATTGAGAGAGAGGGCCGCGTCATGCCTCTTGGCCGAGTCACAAGGTTGGCCAGCGAGAAAGAAAAGCTGTTGTTAGTCTTGTAACTTAATCAAATCTTGTTACTTAAAGTTGGGACACTATTCGGAGCTCGAGATATTTGAATGGCGTTATAATTAGTTGTTTAATTCTTTTCTAGTTGCTGATCTACGTCTGCATATTGTGTTATCTTCTGTAAATTCGGTCGAATGAACGCCATGTTTCTTTTCGGCTAGAATTTCAGGCTATTGCCCCCTGTAG
>NC_089753.1:31683912-31698912 GCF_040412425.1 Macrobrachium rosenbergii | reverse complement strand
TAGGACAACATGGTTTTGTACCGGAAAAGTACACAAACCCAACTGTTCTCCACCATGAAAGCTATATAAAAATATGATAAATGAAAAAGATACAGATGTGGTTTACCTCTTTGCAAAAGCTTTTGACAAGGTAGATCATAATATATTAGCTCATAACATTGTTGACAAAGTAGGAAGATGGATAAAAGAATTTTTGCTGTGATTGTGATGTCGGATGAAGCTGTAATATCCGTGTACCACAGGGTACGAGGCATTGCTGTTTGTGATTATTTGCCATAGTTTTAAGGAAACAGTTTCCACAAGAATAAGTAGAGAAATTGCTGATGAAGATAGGAACTCGCTACAAAGAGACCTAAATAAAATATATAAATGGGCAGAGATAAATAGGATGGTATTTAACTCTGATAAATTTGAATCAATGAACTATGGTGATAAAGTAGAATGCTATATGCATCTCTCTTTATGAGACAATCACAAACAAGTTAAAGACCTTGGTGTGATAATTGAATGAAACATGCAATGATCAAATAGCAATTCTATTGGCTCAAAAATGGGAATTTGTTCTCTCACTGAAAAGCTGAACACATGATTATGCTTTATAAAACTTACGTTAGTCCACTTGAATATTGCAATATAATAATCTGCAAACTCTCAAAGGTCATTTACAGCTAGAATAGAAGAAGTTAAGGACCTTGACTACTCTACAATTCTTAAATTTATATAGTCTTGAAAGGAGAAGAGAACTCTACATGGTAATTCAAGCATGGAAACAGATCTTACTATCATGGAACTTTTATCAAAAAGAGCAAGCAGAGGTAGTTAATAGTGCCAAAAACTATACCAGGAAAATTAAGGAAAGCACACAGGACATTAATCCACCACGCACCAGCATCGATAATGCACTCTATTCAATGCGCTACCAGCTCATCTGAGGAACATAACAGGAGTGAGCGTAGATGTGTTTAAGAATAAGCTCGACAAATATCTAAGATGCATCCCAGACCATCCAAGACTGGAAGATGCAAAATATACTGCGTCTCTGGTAGACATCAAAGGCGCCTCACACTGAGGGACCTGGGGCAACCTTGAACGAATTGTAAGGTCTGTAAGGTAAGGTAAGGTCTCTCTCTCTTTCTGTTTATGGAAATAGTTCCTATAATTTGAAACCCTCTCTCTCTCTCTCTCTCTCTCTCTCTCTCTCTCTCTCTCTCTCTCTCTCTCTGTGTTTATGTAAAAAATGTTCCTATGTTCTGAACACCCTCTCTCTCTCTCTCTCTCTCTCTCTCTCTCTCTCTCTCTCTCTCTGTAGCTACCTATATTCTATTCTATAATCTGAAGCACCCTCTCCTTCCTACAATATATCACGCATTCTTTTCGCGGCATTTATTTTTTGCTTCGATCCACTAAACATTCCCCTTCCGTCACTAATTCTCACCCTAAGCCAATTTAACGCTTCCCTATGTACCGCCAAAATCTGCAACAAAATGATGAATTCACGGCGCCCAGGTTTTCGTTCAAAGCACAGAAGAAGAATGATACCCGTTCGCTCATTCTAAAGAGTTGTTACATATTTATTCTAAAGAGTTGTTACTTAGCTTTGAGCACAGAAGAAGAATGATATCTGTCCGCTTTTTCTAAAGAGATGATATCCGTTCACTTATTCTAAAGAGTTATCCCTTATTCTAAAGTACAAGCTTTGAGAACAGAAGAAGAATGATATCCGTCCGGTTGTTCTAAAGAGTTGTTACATAGCTTTGAACACAGAAGAAGAATGATACCCGTTCACTTATTCTAAAGAGTTGTTACGTAGCTTTGAGCACAGAAGAAGAAAGATACCCGTTCGCTCATTCTAAAGAGTTGTTACAGGAAGATTGATATCCGTTCTTATTCTAAAGAGCTGTTACGTAGAAGAAGAATGATATCCGTTCGCTTATTCTAAAGAGTTGTTACGTAGCTTTGAGAACAGAAGAAGAATGATACTCGTTCGCTTATTCTAAAGAGTTGTTACATAGCTTTAAGCACAGAAGAAGAATGATATCCGTCCGCTCATTCTAAAGAGATGTTACGTAGCTTTGAAAACAGAAGGAGAATGATATCCGTTCACTTATTCTAAAGAGCTGTTACGTAGCTTTGAAAACAACGCTTGCGCAGCGAACGTAACTTTTTATTGCTTGTAAATCGGGAACATTTGTACGATTTTCCAGTAATGAGAAAATATGACCCTATAGTAACGGCGATTCTTCTGTAGCCTTAGCTAAACACTACTGCGCTTCAGGGCAGCAAAAATCCTGTAAGACGTTTTCTAGTCTTCTGTAAAAGAAAACTGTTGTGCCGGCTTTGTCTGTCCGTCCGTCCGCACTTTTTTCTGTCCGCACTTATCCTTTCCAGTGCAATAACCACTTCTCCTGAGAAGATCGAATAACTGCCGACATGTTCGGCTCAGAAAAATCAATGAGAGACAAAAGACCCGAGACTCAGTGATAATTTAATTAAAGGCTGAATTCGTCCTCAGCAGAAAATCAACCGCGGAGAATCGTCCCAATAAGGTTATGGGGGAGAGTCACAACTCATTATCCGTTACGTTACCTTTCTCGGAATCGCCTGCAGGAGACGGCGGGAATGGGCGGCTTCTGACTTCCCGAATGACATCTCTGCTGCTGAAGTCACCAGAATTCGGGTATTAGTAGGTCTTAAGTTACTCGGTTAATTAGGTCGGGAAATTACAAGTACCGGTGAATGCAGAACCAAAAAGATCGAGAGGAAAATTACACACACACACACACATATATATACAGTATATATATGTGTGAGTGTGTGTGTGTACACACCATACATACATATATTCCATAATTTGGTGGCATTATGAATAAAACTTTAAATGAGTCACGTGCAGTTAAAGAACCGCTTAGCATAAAGATCTAATTTGGGGCGTTTTGAGCCTGTGTCCTAAAAATACAAACAGTCGTTTTAGTTCAGAATTTGAAATTCGCCAACCATAGGTCTGTACCCAGATGGGATGGATGCAAAGGAATAGCGTCATATGCATAAGCTTTAGGCCAAACCACATATTATGCGGAAATAATATGAAATGAAATGGGCTGAGAACAATACCCTGAGGAACCCCAGATATTAAATCCCTTTAGTCTCTACACTAAGGGTTGACTGATTAGGTTATGTAATCTGAGTGATTAATGATTAACCCCGTAGGGGGTTAGTGCCGTCAGTGCACCTCATGCGGTACACTGTAGGCATTACTGAAGGGTCTTTGCAGCGTCCCTTCGTCCCCTAGCTGCAACCTCTGTCATTTCTGTTACTGTACCTCCGTTCATCTCACTTGTCACCCTCTAGTAGCAAGTGCAACTGCGAGGTTTTCTAGCCTGTAAGTTCTGAACTTTAGGAAGAGTTCTAAATTTTCTAATCTCGGGAAAAGTTCTAACAGCACCATCCCTAAAATTTTAGGTAAAGTTCTGAACTTTAGGAAAAGTTCTAAACTTTGGGAAAAGTTCTAAACTTTAGGAAAAGCTCTAAACTTTAAGAAAAGTTCTAAACTTTAGGAAAAGTTCTAAACTTTACGAAAAGCTCTGAACTTTACGAAAGATTCTAAACTTTAGGAAAAGTTCTGAACTTTAGGAAAAGTTCTGAACTTTAGGAAGAGCTCTAAACTTTAGCTAAAGTTCTAAACTTTAGGAAAAGTTCTAAACTTTAGGAAAAGTTCTAAACCTTAGGAAAAGTTCTAAACTTTACAAAAAGTTCTAAACTTTAGGAAAAGTTCTGAACTTTAGGAAAAGTTCTAAACTTTAGGAAAAGTTCTGAACTTTAGAAAAGTTCTAAACTTTAGGAAAAGTTCTAAACTTTACGAAAAGTTCTAAACTTTAGAAAAGCACTTCACAGGAAAAGGGAATGTGCAGTCCTCCCCTGGTGATTCCATGAATGCTGTAAATGATTGATTTGTCGGGTGATCCGGTGACGCTATCTTTGACACCCTTGGGAGCGTTTAGCCCAACATTTATTGCCGGATATAATTCATAAATTAGATGACAAACCATCGAATCGATTCCTTTACTGTCCTCCATTTTTGGGGGGGCTAACACACATTCTTACATTCCACTGAAGAGAGAATGGTGGATATATTATTTAAATATCTCTCTCTCTCTCTCTCTCTCTCTCTCTCTCTCTCTCTCTCTCTCTCTCTCTCTCTCTCTCTCTCTCTCCGTATATATATATCCTGATACCTTGTTGTTATATATTATTGAGTTTACTCATACTTGTGACCAAAAGGCCATTGAAATTAATATGACAAATATACAAAATACTTCATACAAGAAGGCAGAAAAATTGTCACAGTGATGAATAAGCGTCATACGCCTTATGCCCTAGTGGACATTCACTAAATTGTGATGAAGGACTTAGAATCTATAAAAAAAATTTAATTGGCAGGAAGTTTGTCCAAGAACTTTTAGCTTTCTGCAAAACAAAACTATTGTGACGATTTTGTCTGTCCGCCCTCAGATCTTAAAAACTTCTGACAGGGCTGCAAATTGGTACGTTGGTCATCCACCGTCCAATCATCAAGCATACCAAATTGCAGCCCTCTAGCCTCAACAATTTTTATTTTATTTAAAGTTAAAGTTAACTATGATCGTGCGTCTGGCAACGCTAAGTACAGGCCACCACCGAGCCGTGGATGGAGGTTTCATGGACCGCGACTCATACAGCACCTGTACGTGTGTTAGACATGAAAAGGAATTTTCGCGAATAAGCAAAAGATCTGTTGTTCCGCTTTCAGAAGTGTTATTCGATGCGGCATATGAAGAAGACGTGAGACGTGCTGTTGATGAGCTCTTTTCGCGAACGCGTAAAGTTTCCCAGAGAATACAAAACGTTGAAACAGATGAATGGAGCAATAATTGCCAACTCGGGGAGGAGAATGAGAGAGAGAGAGAGAGAGAGAGAGAGGGAGGGAGGGAGAGAAAGTATGTTTCACGCGTGAAGGACAGTACATTGTTAGAACGAAGCCGTTCGCGCATCGCTTTCTCGAAAGAGAAAGCTAGTCCGCCAACACAGTTCAGCTGAGAAACAGACAGACAGACAGAAATAGAAAGCAAAAGAAAAAAAAAAAGAGCAAGCAGAAAAAAAAAAAACACACAAGCACAGCTCGTGTGCCCCAATGAAGTCCTCCCATTCAAGCAAACGGGCGATTGTAACGGCGACGCCGCCACGAAGTTCAGGGCAGAAATAGATCATTTGACGGCCAGACAGCCGACGTGGGATTTGAAAGCTCTCTCCGGAGCTGTCGTTTTGCCTCCCTCCGACGCCGTTTTTCGCTGTCATTCGCGGTTTGAAATGGGAGGAAGGGCTGTCAGTTTTTGGAGGTGAGTTTACGGTATTCGGTTTTGATCAGACCTTGGTAATTATGGGTCTGTGTGGATCCGTGCTTCTCTCTCTCTCTCTCTCTCTCTCATTCTGAATCACATTTTACCTTTCTTTAATAGCTGTTTGAAATAGGTGGACTTCTCACTCTCTCTCTCTCTCTCTCTCTCTCTCTCTCTCTCTCTCTCTCTCTCTCTCTCTCTCATTCTGAATCACATTTTACCTCTTTAATAGCTGTTTGAAATAGGTGGACTTCTCTCTCTCTCTCTCATTTTGAGATTACATTTACTTCTCTTTAATAGCTGTTTGAAGTAGGTGAGCTTTTCTCTCTCTCTCTCTCTCTCTCTCTCTCTCTCTCTCTCTCTCTCTCCTCTCTCTCTCTGAGATCACATTTACTTCTCTTTATTTAGCTGTTTGAACTCTTTAATTTTGAGCTGTTTCTCTTCAATAGCTAGGTGAACCTCTCTCTCTCTCTCTCTCTCTCTCTCTCTCTCTCTCTCTCTCTCTCTCTGAGTCTTTACTTCATTTAATAGCTGTTTGAGTAGGTGAACCTTTACATTTCTGAGTCTTTACTAGCTGTTTGAAGTAGGTGCCTCTCTCTCTCTCTCTCTCTCTCTCTCTCTCTCTCTCTCTCTCTCTCTCTCACTCTCTCATTCTGAGTCGCTTTACCTTTCTTTACTAGCTGTTTGAAGTAGGTGCTCTCTCTCTCTCTCTCTCTCTCTCTCTCTCTCTCTCTCTCTCTCTCTCTCTCTCTCTCTCTCTCTCTCTCTCTCTCTCTTTCTCGGGTCAGTAAGATTTGCCTTGTGTTTGCACTTTCATTCATACCCAGTTTTAGTTGACGTTTCTCTGTGTCTGGTTTTAATTAGCATATTTATTAATACAGTGACGTCAAGAAAGTATTTGTCGACTATTATGCTGTATCTGCTTAATTTAAAGGAATAAATCGTATTAAAATTTATTTGCAATTTTACGTACAGAGGAAGAATAGTAGCAGAAGTAGAAACATTATTGATAAGTTCGCGGTTTTTAGTTTTCTGTAAAAGAAAACTATTGTGCCGGCTTTGTCCTTCCGTCCGCACTTTTTTCTGTCCGTCCTCAGACTCCAGAAACTGCTGAGGTCAGAGGGCTGAAAATTGGTATGTTGATCATCCACCCTCCAATCATAAACCATACCAAATTGCAGCTCTCTAGCCTCAGTAGTTTTCAAGATCTGAGGGCGGACAGAAAATGATTTACACACTCGTCCTGTCACGAATACAAAGTGTAGTTGTTAAAAGAACGGAATTTAATCATTAAGCAGGTTGTTACCAACGTGCCATCAGCAATATGAAAAATTCAATTCCTATAAAATGTTAGCAGTAAACCCACTTGGTACACTGATGTTAATCTCATTCTGCCATCAGAGCCATCACTAGATGCAGGTAAACAGGGCTAAGGAAAATGTGTGGCAGCTAGTATGCAAAAGGGGCTATTAATCAAAATTGCCAATAACTAGATAATGTAGAAATATTTCTGCCTGTATCCGCGCGGGCGCATTAAGCCTCCATCAGAAGGCTCCCAGCAGTCTGAGTCATGCCCGGATGAAAATGATAATTTCAGCAGTAAATGGATGGTTTCGTGCATGCATGCGCCTACACGGGAAAACACGGGTCTTAAAATGCCTCGATTATGGCCAAAGTCATTATCTGATGTTATCGGGAAGCATCGTTCACGTGAGCTCGGAGATTAATCATTGAGAACACTGAGAGATACGATCAGGTAATATATCACGTAATATCTGGAGGAAGGCTGTACGCCTTGTATCTTGGAAAAATGCTTTAATATATTTCTGTTAAATGATTCAAGATTAGTAACGATGTTGTTTTTTTTTTTTTTTGTATTGATACATTGACGGAAAGGCTACGTGAAATTTTAAACTTTCTGAAGCCACAATATATTTCCTTCAATATTCTAACATTAAATATTCTCATAAAAATAATTGAAACAAGGATTTTCAGTGATGAAGATTTGCCTTCCATATTTCTGTGAGAATATTTCCATCGTTTCAGTGGTTTCTAATATCAAGTGTGTTATGCATGTGGAACAACAGTTAACAAACAGAGACGTATAGAGACCCAGTCTTTTATAAAATCAGATCAGATGAACCCAATGGAAGGTCGCCGAAGTGTGTCGACATATCGGCTCTCAGCAAGACTTCTTGGAACAAGTTTCCACTCCCCTACTGCTGGCTAAACCTATTACAAGTCTACTAGGTATACCAGATATCACATTCAAGCGAAGGGTTGTGGGTATTTCAGAAAACGGCTCCACGCCGTTACTTCCCGTGGGATCGTTCTCGTGCCTTCCAGTGAAAACAAGGTTGCTGAGTAAATAAATAAGTAGTATTGAGATTTTAGTGATAAGAAGTGATTAGGATCTAGAAATGGCGAGTTAGGTGGAGTGTGCCATAGAGAATTGAAAAATAGTCTTTAATACACGAGGATGCGTTCATGATATAAATTTGGCGTCGAGTTGTTAAGTTATTCTTAGTTCTCTTAATTCTTTTGTGAACTTCATCCATGTTTGCATATTATCTAAATATTCATCCATCTCTTAGCCAAGTTTAATCCTAATCATGTTATATTTATTCATTTTTTATGGAATAATTTCAGTGAATTAGATAATCAGTACTCTCTCTCTCTCTCTCTCTCTCTCAAGTTTAATCCTAATCATGTTTTATTTATTAATTTTTTATAGAATAATTCAGCGAATTGGATAGTGAATAAATATTCATAACCATTACCCTCTCTCTCTCTCTCTCTCTCTCTCTCTCTCTCTCTCTCTCTCTCTCTCTCTCTCTCTCTCTCTCTCCGTGTGTGTGTGCGTCATGTCTCATGTACGGCATGAAGATTCTCCTTCAGAAAGTTTCTAAAAAAAAAAAAAAAAAAAAAAAACTTAGAGCAGAAGAATTTTGACGCCCTAAACCACTCTCCATGTGTAATAAACATTGTAAAAACTTTTTAAAACTCCTTTTCCAAACTTGGAAAAACAGAGCTGTCAAATCAACTTTCAGCATCGCACATTAAATCTCTATTATGGCTTTTTGTTTCTCTTTTTTATTTTATTTTTTTTTTTTTTTGGTGGTCTCGACTCTGGTAAGTTATGGCGTTGGGAACATGACTAAGACAAAAGAGGTTTTCCTCAACGGAGCTTGAGAAACTTCTCGTGTGGTCAAGTTTGAGAGTTGCTTCCTTTGCTTTTTTGTTTTCGTGGGAGTTGAATATCATATAATATGACCTGTAGATTCTATATGTATATATATACATATATATATATATATATACATACACACATATACTTATACTTATGTAATTGTGATAGCCACAGTGTCCTCTCAGCTCCTCGAATTCTTCACAGTTATTTGCATATTTTTGTCACTACAAAGCCTTAGACTCACAAGCAAGAATACGAAGTGATTCGATCCCGCATCCGAGTATCAGAACGTGGCCACGTTGCCGACCTGTTGGATATATATATATATATATATATATATATATATATATATATATATATATATATATATATATATATATATATATATATATAACTTTAACTTAAATAAGATAACTACTGAAGCTTAGAGGGCTGCAATTTGGTTTGTTTGATGATTGGAGGTGGATGATTAACATAACAATTTGCAGCCCTCTAGCCTCAGTAGTTTTGAGATTATATATGGTCATAAGCAATTTCATAGTGTCATCGGCCGCATCCTATCAACCAGTCGTAGGATACCAAGTCTGAATCCTGTGTGAGAAGAGGCAGTGTGGCCCTTTTTGACTCTCCCAATCTATCTGTTAGTCGATTCTGGTGGGTTGGAACCCGGTTAGAAAAGGGCGTGGGGCTGGCACCCTCATCCCAAAACATTTGCACAGAACTGGAAGGCTGTCATATTTTTGGAGCAACACCTCTAAGAGAAAGTGTTTGGTGTGAAAAGTATACGTCTGTGTTGGTGTGTGTATCATATTTTGCATTAATTTATAGTTGGTTCTGTGGAAAAATATTCCAAGATGATCTGCTCATTTAAGGTCATTGCAAAGAATAACGAGGTTGGGTTTTGCTGACGACGCAGCCAGTCGTCAGAGAGATGACAAAATAATATAGGTTCTTCGTCTGCCTGTCTTTTTTGCAGGATGAGCCTTCCTCTCATGCATTGTATCATGATCAGTTACTGCTGCAGTGTTAGGTCTGCGGTGGGAGGTTGAAACCAACATTCTTTGGAAGCTTAAAGAATTTCAAGTTAGTGGCCCCTTTGGTGGGCTTGTTCCATGTGAATAGGTTTCATCTACCGAAATAATAATAATAATAATAATAATAATAATAAATAATAATAATAATAATAATAATAATAATAATAATAATAATAATAATAATAGTAATTTCCTCTACGTGAATTGGATATCTCTATAGGTGTGAGCCATAATATTTTTATAAGGTGTTTGCTGAAGACTTAATTCCCCGTTCAGATCAACAGAGTCACAGTGAGACTGACTGAAATTTGCCTGAAAAGTTCCGTCAGGCTAGGCAATCAAACCGGGAACCTCTACTTGATAAGGCCTGATTGAGTCCTAACCACTAAGAGAGAGAGAGAGAGAGAGAGGGCGCGGGGGGGGCATCATTGTATCGCAACGGAATTCACGCTGTCTGAACTAATTATCTGTATCAAATTCCAGGCGAAATACAAACTGAGAAGCAAATGTCTGCTTGTCAAACTGTTGACGCCAAGCGAAATATAACACTCTAGCAAGAACACGCAATCTGTGCGTTACACTGCTGTCAATCCAACCGCACAGTAATAAAAAAACAAGTAAAATATGCGCCGAAATTTCTTCGGCGCAATCGAGTTTTCTGTACAGCCGCTACAGCGTATGATCAAGGCCACCGAAAATCGATCTGTCTTTCGGTGGCTTCGGTGTAATGCTGTATGAGCCGCGGACCATGAAACTTTAACTACGGCCCGGTGGTGGCCTATCCTATATCGTTGCCAGAAGCACGATTATGGCTAACTTTAACCTTGAATAAAATAAAAACTACTGAGGCTAGAGGGCTGCAACTTGGTATGTTTGATGATTGGAGGGTGGATGATCAACATACCAATTTGCAGTCCTCTAGCCTCAGTAGTTTTTAAGATCTGAAGGCGGACAGAAAAAGTGCGTACGGACAGACAAAGCCGGCACAATAGTTTTCTTTTACAGAAAACTTTAAAAAAATTAATAAAACAAAAACCGCAAGCATCCGTGGACTGCGCGAGCATCAAAAGCAATTTGAAGACCAGAAACGGGTAATTACGGCGATAGGAGGGAATCGCTGGAACTGCCGTTTTTCATTTTGATTCCGATGTCATTCCTGTTGATTGGGGCGGAAAACAAAAGTGCGCTATTCCGCTTTCGTCGCTTCTGGAAATTAAGTGCCCGCGCGGCTGGTTTCGTCGGCGGTGGTGCTTCCTGCGGTAATAATTTGCAGTTACGTAACTCGCTTATATATCTGTAAACGTACGTAAATAATACTGATGATGTTTACATTTGATTACTAATATTTTTTCATCTTAATTTTCTGTAAAAGAAAACTACTGAGATGGCTTTTTGTCTTTCCGTCCGCACTTTACTCTGTCCGCACTTTTTCTGTCAGCACTTTTTCTGTCCGAACTTCCCTGTCCGCAATTTCTCTGTCCGTCCTCAGATCTTAAAAACTGCTGAGGCTAGAAGGCTGCAAATTGGTATGTTGATCATCCACCATCCAATCATCACACATACCAAATTGCAGACCTCCAGCCGCAGTAGTTCTTAATTTATTTAAGGTTAAAGTTAGCTATAATCGTGCGTCTGGCAAATCTGAGTTGATTTTCTCATGACGCACTTTTTCTGTCCGCCCTCAGATCTTAAAAACTGCTGAGGCTAGAGGGCTGCAAATTGGTATGTTGATCATCCACCCTCCAATCATCAAACATACCAAATTGCAGCCCTCTAGCCTCAGTAGTTCTTAATTTATTTAAGGTTAAAGTTAGCTATAATCGTGCGCCTGGCAAATCGGAGTTGATTTTCTCATGACATTATGCCTGGAAAACAGTAGATAGGAATTGGCAGAATTACTTGACCGATTCAAAGATATTCTTTTGAACTGCGTACATATTTTTAAACCAAGAGAGTTTCTTTGGCAGTTCTATACAAACTGGCGTTGGTTCACTCATCTGATTTCTTTATAGGGATCTTTCTTAGATAGTGACCCCAAGGGTTTTCAGGGGTCGATATCTAGGACTGATATTTCGTGGGGGTCATTATCTCTATGATATTTAAAGAGATCTTTCATCGATAGTGACCCCCCAATGGTTTTCAGGGGTCGGTATCTAGGACTAATATTTCTTGGGGGTCATAATCTTTATGATATCTACAGTCTTTTATTTGTGTTTTTAAGGTCATCCCCAGCGGGCTTGTACTAAACACGCCGCAAAGGTGGATACATACCGGGTTAAAACCTTTGGGCGTCACTATCTAGGAAAGACCCCTCTATAGCATATTGAATATTCATTGTAGTTATTAAAATCCTGTATAGAGTGTTGAGCATTATTATCAGTTGGTGGCCTCCTTGAACACTACATCTTGGGGCATGCTGAATATTACGGAATGAATAAGTTTCAGTAAATCTTGGAATATGCACAAATTCATAATCTCTCCCTTTTTCATGGGATTAAACCTTAGTGATGGTGAATTAATTCTTCATGGAATTATATATATATATATATATATATATATATATATATATATATATATATATATATATATATATATACATATATATATATATATATACACATACATACATACATACATACATACATACATACATATCAGCAGAGTCTTGATTGGCCAAGGGTGAGAACCAGAATCAGAAGGGGGAATATTTGGAGAAAAGGGGAAAAATATGGCGCGGAGAGAATTTATGATATATATATATATATATGCTCAACGACGAGGGTGCTTCAGATTATGGAGAAAATATCCCATGAACAGAATATACGGTGTCCACAGACAACATTCAGAACTGAATTTAAATGAATAGATGTTACCCTTTGAGAGAGAGAGAGAGAGAGAGAGAGAGAGAGAGAGAGAGAGAGAGAGAGAGAGAGAGACCGTGTATATAAAAAGCAATCCCTAAGCCACAATTTCCAATTTGATTCGACGGTATATAGATGTGAAAGGATATTTTAGCAGAGAAATTGATGTCGATGGAAACGGGATCGCTTTTGTCATATTTTTCATAAAAGGCTCTCTACACTGATACGGAAATTCATCCTGTCTCTCTCTCTCTCTCTCTCTCTCTCTCTCTCTCTCTCTCTCTCTCTCTCTCTCTCTCTTTTTCATATATTATATATATATATGTGTTTGTGTGTGATGAATATATATATATATATATATATATATATATATATATATATATATATATATATATATATATATATATATATATATATATATATATATATATGGAAGTTCCCTTTTATTTTTACATGTAAAAATTTTTGGCTTTTACTTCATTACTCAAGCAAATATTTTTTATTACATTTTTCTTGCCGATCTTCTCACGCGAGAGAGTGGCTTTTCGCAGCGCTTGAAAGGTAAGTAGGAGTGTTGTTAAGAATGCAGTTTTAACTGTTATTATTTATTTATTTTTTAGGAAATTGTTTACGTGGGTTGCGGGGGGGGGGCGAGGGGCTGGTGTCAGTGTGACCTGCTGTAGCATTTAAGTGTCATTTGTCCACGTTCCCGTAGGGGGTGGGGGACAGTGCCGTCAGTGCACCTCACAGGGTGCACTGTAGTCATTACTGAAGGTTCTTTGCAGCGTCCCTTCGGGCCCCCTATAGCTGAAACTCTTTCATTCCTTTGACTTTACCGCCATTCATATTCTCTTTCCTCCATCTTGCTATCCACCCTCTCCTAACAGTTATTTCACAGTGTAACTGCTAGGTTTTTCTCCTGTTACACCTTTCAAGCCCACCTATCCTCAATTTCCCTTCCAGCGCTGAATGGCCTCGTAGGTCCCAGCGCTTGGCCTTTGACCTAAATTCTGGAGTCTATTCCGTTCTGTTCTATTTGTCGAAATGTTTTTTTTTAATGGCTTTTTTTGTGAATGACAGAGAATGTTTGTTTAATTTAACCACTGAAGGGACGCAATCAGTAAGCCCTGAAAACCTGACAGTGAGTGTAAATAATCCGCATAGAAACTACAGAATTGGATTTAGATTAAAATTTGAGATAAAGTCAGGTTGTGGTATATTTTTTATCGCTTTGTTACAGGGTCAGAAATAGGCATATGGCTTTTCATTTTTTCTTCATGCGATTAAGCAGTTTCACGTTTATCCGTAGAGTCTGGTATCAGCTAAAGACAGCAGTGGTTTTTAGTTAAACACTGATAAAAACGAGGTACATAATAATTAGTTTGCGCTAGACAGCTGTACAAGTTTTATTCAGTATCCTGCAGAAAGATTTTCTACGTTGTAGTTCCACATTTGGCAGTGTTATCTGTTGCCGTGGTGGCATGGTGATAAGGTTCTCCCCTACCAGTCGAGCGGACCGGGGTTCAAATCCTGCCGCTCACTGGTGGCTTGGGGATGGCGCCATTGCATAAACCAGGTGGTCCGCCAACCTAGCGGTCTGAAAACTTGAGAGGGTTAGTAAGAAGATAGGTACCAGCCCTTGGGCTGGAGTGTTAAACAGTGGGCCTAGTAACACAATGGCCACATTGTCTGTCAGTGAAGACTAGAAAGTCAGATATCCCCTGTAGAGGGGCAGTGCCGTCAGTTCACCTCCCGCGGTACACTGCGTGCATTACTTAAGGATCTTTGCAGCGTCTCTTCGGCCCCTAACTGCAACCCCTTTCATTTATTTTACTGTGCCTCAGTTCATATTCTCTTTCTTCCATCTTACTTTCCTCCCTCTCCCAGCCTTTTCCCAGAAGCTGCATTCCGGGCACTGTCTGATCGACTCACATGTTACGAATGTTGACGCAAAACGGAAAGTCTCTCCTGCTCTTCATGACATTCTAATCTTTCAGCTTATCTGGTTTGCGATAACATCGGGTATTAACGAGAATATCGCCAAGGTACGTCCGGCCGTTGTTTACCATGCAGGTGGCTGCATTAATGAGGCTCCCGTTTATTAATTTTTCAATTTTCGTTCAGTCTTAATCGGTTTTGGGGTTAGTGTCGGATAACATTTTCATCTGCATAGGCGTGGGATGTAATTTCCATATTTAGGTCACCCGATCACGGCGCGTATTTTTATTCGGCTTTAAAGGACCCGCCTGCAAATTCCTGAGATGTATGCTAGTATGGTTAGGTAGGTTAGGTTAGGTTAGGTAGGTTAGGTTAGTTTGGTTAGGTTGGGTTAGATTAGATTAGATTAGATACATTAGATTGGATTAGTATCTACACAATAATTTGGGTGTGGGAAACATAATGAGATGATTTTCAAGAAAGTTCTATGGTTAGTTTTTAAGATGGGGAGTTGCGCTTTTTTCAGGTAAAGGTCCTGGTACTCGGTTACATCTTGGGAAAATGCCTCCGGGAAAGGTCTCGGTACTCGGTCACATCTCGGGAAA
>NC_089753.1:31676412-31678912 GCF_040412425.1 Macrobrachium rosenbergii | reverse complement strand
TTGACGGACGTTGGAAAGCATCAAATATTTGACGTCCATTTCAAATCGAGAAAATAAACAAATAAATTGGATCAGATCGAGAGATTAACACAGGGTATTTGTTAAACATTAAATGATGTTGAATGTTTTAATTAGAAGGTGAGTAAGTATTATTAACAAAATATTCCAAGGTTGAAAGCTGGCTTGCAATTTACTTTAAAAAAAATATTCCAAGATTGAAATGTGACTTGAAATTACTTAAAAAAAGAAGTATTCCAAGATTGAAAGCTGGCTTGCAATTTACCTTAAAAATGAAGAAATAATCCAAGATTGAAAGGTGGCTTGCAGTTTACTTAAAAAAAAGGAATATTCCAAGACTGAAAGGTGGCTTGCAATTTATCTTGAAAATGAAGAAATATTCCAAGATTGAAAGCTGGCTTGAAATTTGCTTTAAAAACGAAATATTCGAAGTTTGAAAGCTGGCTTGCAATTTACTTTAAAAAATAAATATTCCAAGATTGAAAGCTGGCTTGGAATTTACTTAAAAAAAGAAATATTCGAAAATCGAAAACTGGCTTGCAATTTACTTAAAAAAATAAATATTCCAAGAACCGTCCCAATCGAATCGGCTGAACTAACCTAATTTAACACCCTCGTCTGAGTATTCGTGCTCACAGTGATTCCTGGAAGCACTTAGTGTTGGGTTTCGTGAGGAATGCATCTTACGATAACCAAGGAATTCTTTCAAAATGTATAGAATTTTTATTTGATTGTATAATCTGTTATGTAATTAGAGTTTTGATTTATGAAAACCAAGGAATTCTTTCAAAATGTTTAGAATTTCTATTCGATTGTATTATTTTTTATATAAGTCGAGTTTTAATTTATGAAAACCAAGCAATTCTTTCAAAATGTATAGAATTTCTATTCGATTATATAATTTTTTATATGAATAAAGTCTGATATGTAATTCTTTGTTATTTCTTGTGTTAGAATTTTCATCAGAACATAGTGTCCCTGTATTACAAATATTAAATTTCAGTTGTATTTTACTTTATATATTCAGTGTAGACATATTCTGCAAACATATGATACCATATTTACTGTAAATAATCTTGAAAGGTTTTAACCACTTCTGCAAAAGGAACCATTCCAATCCATTTCAGGTAAATCTTCATGTATATATTCACTGTAGACACCTCAGGCTGTAAATATATGCTACTTCACTAACTGTAAATCATCTCGAAAGGCTTTAACCACTTCTGCAAAATGAACCATTCCAATCTATTTCAGGTAAATCTTCATGTATATATTCACTGTAGACACCTCAGGCTGATTTTAAATATATGATACCTCATTTACTGTAAATCATCTTGAAAGGTCTTAGGCACTTCTGCAAAAGGAACCATTCAAATCGATTTTCACTGTAGACACATCAGTTTACTGTAAATCATCTTGAATGTAAAAGGAACCATTCATATTTCACTTCATGTAGACACCTCTCAGGCTGTAAATATATGATACCTCATTTACTGTAAATCATCTTGAAAGGTCTTTAACACTTCTGCAAAATTTCAGGTAAATCTTCATGAACCATTTCATTCCTCATTCACTGTAAATCATCTTGAAAGGCTTTAACCACTTCTGCAAAAGGAACCATTCAAATCGATTTCAGGTAAATCTTCATGTATATATTCACTGTAGACACCTCAGGCTGTAAATATATGCTACCTCATTTACTGTAAATCATCTTGAAAGACTTTAACCACTTCTGCAAAAGGAACCATTCAAATCGATTTCAGGTAAATCTCCATGTATATATTCACTGTAGACATCTCATTCTGTAAATATATGCTACCTCATTTACTGTAAATCATCTTGAAAGACTTTAACCACTTCTGCAAAAGGAACCAGTCCAATCAAATCGGCTCATCTAAACAAAATTAGCACCTTTGTCCCACCGTGAACGCTCACGGTGATTCGCTAGAACGCCACGCCCGCCTCCCCTCTGAAGGATTGAAATTCCTGGAAGCACTTAGTCTCGGGTTTCGCGGGAGGTCTTTGACTCGGCGGCGCTGACAACCGAGCCGTCTTTCCTTCCTATCCTCCTCCTCCTCCTGCAGGAGGGAGATTTATGTTAGAGTTTAAAAACAAAAATTAGAGAGAGAGAGGGAGAGGAAAAAAGATCTTTCCAAGGAAGTATCTCGAAGTTCGAAAGCATTTTTTTGCGAAAAAGTAGCATCGTCATTGATGTCCATCGACAGTAAAGGGGCTCTCTCTCTCTCTCTCTCTCTCTCTCTCTCTCTCTCTCTCTCTCTCTCTCTCTCTCAGACGCAGTAAATATAGTATAGACAAACTTCGTGTCGATTTATTGGTGTATAGATAAATTTATTTGTATATGTTACAAAAATAGCTGTTTTCATATATACTGTATATGTATATATATATATATATATATATATATATATATATATATATATATATATATATATATATATATATATATATATATATATATATA
>NC_089753.1:31663912-31671412 GCF_040412425.1 Macrobrachium rosenbergii | reverse complement strand
AATACACATACGGGATTTGATGCCTGCCATTAGGCACCAGCGTGCGAAAAAAAAAATGAGTTATGGGACGCTCTAAAAATGCTGTAATTCATCGTAACGAGGTTAACAGTGGGAAACGAGAGAGAGAGAGAGAGAGAGAGAGCACATCTCTTCGTGTATACCCAGGGCGTTGCGTCATTGGCACAACATTTTCATATCACTATATTTTGATTATCTCTTTTTTACAACCATTTTTAGGTTTCTGTAAAAGAAAACTATTGCGCCGGCTTTGTCTGTCCGTCGCACTTTTTTCTGTCCGCCCCCAGATCTTAAAATCTATTGAGGCTAGAGGGCTGGAAATTGGTATGTTGGTCATCCACCCTCCAGCCATCAAACATACCAAATTGCATCCCCTTAGCCGCAGTAGTTTTCATTTTATATAAGGTTGAAGTTAGCCATAATCGTACTTCTGGCAGCGATATAGGCCAGGCCACCACCGGACCGTGGTTAAAGTTTCGTGGGCCGCGGCTCATACAGCATTATACCGAGACCACCGAAAGTTAGATCTGTTTTCCGTGGCCTTGATTACACGCAGTAGCGGCTGTACAGAAAACTCGATTGCGCCGAAGAAACTTCGGCATATTTTCTTGTTTACTTTCTTTATTGGTTTTGGTTGTTATTGAATTCAAAAGGAAACTGCAGAATTGTCTGTAATATATATATATTTATATATAATTAATTGCACACACGACTTACCAGTAAGTTTGCATTGTGAAAATGACATTAAATGTCTTTGACGGCACAAATATTAAGCTGATGATATCCTAAAGCCATAATGACACTTTCCCAGAGATCATCCCGTCTGTATATTTTCGAGAAAATATAGATATAAATAATTAAGGCATAATTATATCCTCCCTTTCATATTTGTGCTTTCAAAGACGAACTCGACTAAGCCATCATGATCATCTATTCTTTTTCTCCGCATCGCCATCAATCGGTGCGGTTCAATTTTTTCATTGTTCTGTGTTTGTATTAGGTAATTGCTTCGCCCTGTCTTTTATCTTTTGATCTTCCCTTGGGCTCCTCTCTCTCTCTCTCTCTCTCTCTCTCTCTCTCTCTCTCTCTCTCTCTCTCTCTCAACCTATCAAGAATTTTAGTGGCCTACTTCCCCCTACCCTCTGATCATTTTTACTTTCCACGGGCCTCGTTACTTGTTCTTTGATGGTGTTCCCGCCAGGAGACCTGTTTTGTGTATGTTTATTAAATTAATAGAATTTGAATCTCTCTCTCTCTCTCTCTCTCTCTCTCTCTCTCTCTCTCTCTCTCTCTCTCTCTCTCTCTCTCTCTCTCCTATCCGTTTCAGCTCCCATCTTCCATGTTATTATTTTAGATTTCGGTGCACTGGCGTCCCCGTGAAGAATTTCACAAGTGTTTCCTAAATACTTTTTACTCTCTCTCTCTCTCTCTCTCTCTCTCTCTCTCTCTCTCTCTCTCTCTCTCTCTCCTATCCGTTTTAACTTCCTTGTTATTATTGTTAGATTACTGTGTACTGGCGTCCCCGTGTCGAATTTCACAAGTGTTTCCTAAATACTTTTTGCTCTCTCTCTCTCTCTCTCTCTCTCTCTCTCTCTCTCTCTCTCTCTCTCTCTCTCTCTCTCTCTCTCTCAGCAGGCAAAACCGACATATTATAGGAGGCCTCCTACGTGATATTATATTCTCGAGTTGAGCCTACATTAAAATCCGGGTATCAGATGGAGTTTTAAAAAAAAAGTGAGTTGGCTTTCATCCTCGGAAGAGGATTTCGGTCGACCACAGAGGAGGTGAAGGAGGAAGCGGAGGATTTTATCCCCTGAGGGCGTGTTTCTAATTTGCCCTCCACCTGGGCTACGAGGAGGAGGAGGAGGAGGAGGAGGAGGAGGAGAAGGGGTTGGGGGGATGAGGGTGGGGTGGGGACCACATGCTCCAAGAGAGCACGCCTCTCTAGGCCTCTTGTAAATTCACTCCTATCTACTTTAGGTTTGACCTGCTTATGGATTCTCCCTTGATAGCCTTTAGGCTACTAATTGAAGCCACATCATCATCATCATCATCTTCTCCACCATCTTCACACCAACATCATCATCATCTTCACTGTCTTCGCCATCATCTCGTTATGGCTTAAAGGTCATGAAGGAGCGCTCCCATTTTTTACTTTTCTGGAAATGAAAAATATTGTGATGGCTTTGCCTGTCCCGTCCGTCACTTTTTCATCATCAGCTCTTCACCATCCTCACATCATCATCATCATCTTCACTATCTTCACCATCATCTCGTTATGGCTTAAAGGTCATGAAGGAGCTCTCCCATTTTTTACTTTCCTGGAAATGAAAAATATTGTGATGGCTTTGCCTGTCCGTCCGCACTTTACTCTGTCAGCACTTTTTCTGTCCGCCCTCAGATCTTGAAAACTACTGAGGCTAGCGGGCTGCAAATTGATATGTTTATCATCCACCCTCCAGTCATCGAACATACCAAATTGCAGCCCTCTAGCCTCAGGAGTTTTTGTTTTATTTAAGGTTAACGTTAGCTATTTTAGTCATTGCTGTTATTTTTCTGCCATTTTTCTGTTATTTTTCTGTTATTTTATCAAACTAAATTTTTATATTTTTGATCGCTGGGTTTTCTTTAGCAGACATATTTTATTAGCCATCACGATTACATTATTATTATTATTATTATTATTATTATTATTATTATTATTATTATTATTATTATTATTATTATTATTATTATTATTATTATTATTATTATTATTACAAGAAGAGAGAATCTAGAATCCTTTAATTTTTTTTTCATTATCCATAAAATACACACAAAAATAATTGAACAGTTTCTTTGTCGCTTAAGCTAATTCTCCTTGTAAGGATACTTATTAGTCATTAGGGGAAAAATTAATGTTGATTCCCTTCTGACCCGGAAATCGGGTCCAAATAGACAGCTAATTGCAGATGTTGCCTTTCTGATAGCACTCTCTCTCTCTCTCTCTCTCTCTCTCTCTCTCTCTCTCTCTCTCTCTCTCTCTCTCTCTCTCTCTCTCTCTAATATATATATATATATATATATATATATATATATATATATATATATATATATATATATATATATATATATATTTATATATATATATATATATATATATATATATATATATATATATATATATATATATATATATATATATATATATATATATAATATATATATATATATATATATATGTATAATATATATAACTGAAGTTCATATGTGTATGTGTGTATGTGCCCAGCTTTCATCTTTCAGAGGATTACTGGTTATATTACAGCTGAATCGTTTTTTTATATTTTGTCTCGCATTTGTGCTGAATGCACGGGTTGATGAAGCGCGCGCAACCAATTGATTGGTTCATTCAGGAAATTTTACGGTTTATGCAGCTTTTGTTGTACATCTGGCACTTCAACCGTGGGATTTACTTTTATAAATAAAATTACATTTCCTTTATAACTGAAACTATTACCTCGATTGTTTCAATGGGCTCTGGGGAATGATTTCATTCTATTGATTTGTTAGTGTGTATACACGTGTTTATTTTCTCAGTTAATGGTATTAATAGACCGATTTCGTTCGTCCAGCTATTTAACTATGGTTCGGTTCATTTTACTTTAATTTTTCGCTTAAATTGTTTTAAAAAAATTTTTGTGGCCCAATTTCACTGTTCGGGATCATCGATCAGTTCTCCTGTCAATCTGTCCGTATCCCGGCAGTGGGGTAGTGCCGTCAACGCACCTCATGTGGTGCACTGTAGGCATTACTTAAGGTTCTTTGCAGCGTGTCTTCGGCCTCTAGCTGCAACCCCTTTCGTTCCTTTTGCTGTACCTCCCTTCATATTCTCTTTCTTCCATCTTACTCTCCACCCTTTCCTAGCAATTGATTCATAGTGCAACTGCTTTGAGGTTTTCCTCCTGTTACACCTTTCAAGTCTTTCAGTTTCCGTTTCAGCGCTGAATGACCTCATAGGTCCTAGCGCTTGGCCTTTGGCCTAAATTCTATATCAGTTCAACTCATCTGTCTGTATGTATGTCACACAGCCTCGCAGAGGATGTCTTGCAATTAGAACTTCAGAGGTTGAAGCGAAGATGCAATATACTGCTACCCTAAGACAGTTCAACTTGTATTTTGATATTTAGACTTACATTTTTATCTGTTTATTAATTTGTTAATTTATCAGTTTTTTTCTAATAACTGATCTCCTTTTTCTGTATTTCCCATTAGAGGAATTTATTTCTGGTGATAGAAATTTATTTCTCGTCGTGTTGTGGTTCGGATTCCACAGTAAGCTGTAGGTCCCGTTGCTAGGTAACCAGTTGGTTCTTAGCCACGTAAAATAAATCTAATCCTTCGGAACAGCCCTCGCTAGGAGAGCTGTTAATCAGCTCAGTGGTCTGGTTAAACTAAGATATACTTAACATACTTAACTTGTTCCATATGAACAGGGTTTATCTTCTGAATAATAATAATAATAATAATAATAATAATAATAATAATAATAATAATAATACAAGCAAGATTAAAGTTCATTCAAGCATCAAAGTTTTCGTATCTTTGAAGGCAAATGTCTCATAATCCATTATTCACACACATTGTCTACGGATTATGGAACCCTCAGCATGTTATTTGGGGGTTCATTGGTGAAGGTCAAGGTCACAGTTGGGTGCCAAAAGTCAAATGTGAATATATCACCGCTGAGACATTTTGTTTCGGAAATTATTCTTGTTCTCTGCCTCAGACAATGGTTACTCTTTATTTTTATAACTGAAATATTTTTTGCTTTTTTCGTTATTCATTTGAAGTTTATATTTTTTCTCATAAATAGAGAGTCTTTAAAACAATATTATTATTATTATTATTATTATTATTATTATTATTATTATTATTATTATTATTATTATTATTATTATTATTATTATTATTAATATTATTATTATTATTATTATTATTATTATTATTATTATTATTATTAATCAGAAGATGAACCCTATTCATATGGAACAAGTCGACCAAAGGGGTCACTGACTTGAAATTCTGAAGCTTCCAAAGAATATTAAATTGTTCATTAGGAAGAAGTAAGAGGTGATAAAGAAAAATACAGAAAGAAGAGATCCCACTCACTTATTAAAAAAATAAATTAATAAATTAACAAATATATAAAAATGTATTAAAATGCAAGGAGAACAGCATTAGGGTAGCAATGCATCGAACTTCGCTTGAACTTTTGATGAAGTTCCAATGACGCGACATCCTCAGTAGGGAGGGTGTTCCACTGTCCAGAGGTGTGAGGAATAAATGTCCTCTGGAACTTTGGAGAAGTTCGACAGCGAGGCAAAACATTCACTGCATATTGACGCAGTTTTAGGCAGTTTGTTCATTTTACTGTCTGGGATGACCTACCTGTTTACGCTGTGATTAATTTGTTTCGCGTCCTTCGATATCTGAGTCAATAGCGAATGAGCGAGTTGCAATGCAATTAACCTGAACTGGTAATTGCATTGGTTTGCCGGTTGCATGACGTGCATTTAACAGATTACAGCGTTTTTTGTTGGTTACTGAAGTACGTGACGTTTTTCTTTTTATTGATTATTTGCTTTCATTTAAAAAAAAATAATTTTTTCCTAGGTTCGATTTTTAGTGTTGTGAGTCCACGACCCACTTTTCCAATTTGCTGGAAAGTTGATGTAGCTCATGTTTCGCTGTTCGGTTGTTTCATTTGGCCTTGTCCCTGGGACTTCTACTGCATTGCTGTTGATATTGCTTTAGGTGATTTTTAGTTTTCTGTAAAAGAAAACTATTGAGATGGCTTTGTCTATCTGTCCGCACTTTTTCTGTCCGCCCTCAGATCTTAAAGACTACTGAGGCTAGAGGGCTGCAAATTGGTATGTTGATCATCCACCTTCTAATCATCAAACATACCAAATTGCAGCCCTGTAGCCTCAGTAGTTTTTATTTTATTTAAAGTTAAAGATAGCTATGATCTTGCGTCTGGCAACACTATTGGACAAGCCACCACCAGGCCGTGGCTGAAGGTGTTTTTTTGTATAATCAGACGTTTCACCTAAAATGCAAAACAATGTATCTTTCATCAACAAAGAATATATTGAAGAGTTACAAGTAAAGTCAATGAATAATTAAAAATGAATGAATAATCATATTTTTGCAAGTGTTTTTTTTTTTGTATAATCAGATGTTTGGCCGAAAATGCAAAACAATGTATCTTTGTATTTTTCACCACAAAAATAAATATTAAAGAGTTACAAGTTAAATGAATGAATAATCCAAAAGTCTTGGAAATTCATATCCTTCGTCCCGACCTCCTCCTTACACGCGTCTGCATCCTTCCGCAAGCTTTCGAGTCCTCTCGACGTTAACTGATATTCCTGCTTCAGGCAATAACTGGTGGGGATATTAGGTACTCCGGGACGTAGAGCCTTCAAGGCTAAACGCTCTAAACGCATCGTAAGCGGAAGCCATGAGGTCCTTATGAAGTTCATGTTCGAGGGATGTCCTCGTCTCGAAGGATATTTGTTTGACGGTGTATAGGTCACTGGAAGTGTCTGTGGACTGGAGGTTATGGTAGATTTTCACAGGTTTATTATTATTATTATTATTATTATTATTATTATTATTATTATTATTATTATTATTATTATTATTTTGGAGGGTCAGAGTGCCTCCTAAGGAGGAGAATTTCTTCTTTGGATTCTAGGCTTTCAGTGGAAAGCGTTGCCAGGAATATTTGGATATCAAGAAATACAGAAGACGTTGCGGTCATCACCCAACGGAGATCTAGTGATATGTATATGTATGTATATGTATATATATATATATATATATATATATATATATATATATATATATATATATATATATATATATATATATATTATATATATATACTGTTTTATTGCTTATTACATATATATTATATATATATATATATATATATATATATATATATATATCTATATATATAATCTGCAGCATTCTTGAATTACTTGCTGAATCGTGAATGAAACTATTGTGAAAAGCAAGAATCCATAACACTTTCACAAAACGTTATCAACATTGCGTCGAACCCCATACACACACTGCACCATATATATATATATATATATATATATATATATATATATATATATATATATATACATATATATATATATATATATACACATACATACGTGTATGTACTTACGAACGTGTTTAAGTATCTGTGCAAACGTGGGTAATTCCCCCCACTTCTTTGACCCCCCCCCCCCAACCCTTCTTTTGGAACGAGCAGGAAACGAGTCCTCTGTAATTATTAGTCTTGTCTTTGGGGCGCAAGAGTTCTTTTGTTGAAGCCTTTTCCGCCTGGTCTATTGATTCGTATTGCATTCCTGTCACTTCTCGGCGGTCGGGAGGTAGTACACAAGGGGGTGGGTGGGGGTGAGGGCGACGGGGGAA
>NC_089753.1:31656412-31658912 GCF_040412425.1 Macrobrachium rosenbergii | reverse complement strand
TCTGAATAATAATAATAATAATAATAATAATAATAATAATAATAATAATAATAATAATAATAATAATATGATTAATCTTCTGAATAATAATAATAATATAATAATAATAATAATAATAATATAATAATAATATTCTTTGGAAGCTTCAGAATTTCAAGTCAGTGGCCCCTTTGGTGGGCTTGTTCCATATGATTAGGGTTCATCTTCTGAATAATAATAATAATAATAATAATAATAATAATAATAATAATAATAATAATAATAATAATTTCAATCAACCTTTGGTGGGTTTTTCCATATGAATAGGTTTCATCTTCTGAATAATAATAATAATAATAATAATAATAATAATAATAATAATAATAATATTCTTTGGAAGCTTCATAATTTCAAGTCAGTGACCCCTTTGGTGGGCTTGTTCCATATAAATATGTTTCATCTTCTGAATAATAATAATAATAATAATAATAATAATAATAATAATAATAATAATAATAATAATAATAATAATAATAATAATATTTGGGTTTATATAAATATGTCTTTGTGTATATACATGAGTATACATGTGTATATACAAGCTGATGCGTCTCTCCCACTCATTCCTAATCACCCCACCGCCATTCCATTTGATATACACTGAAACAAATTCACATTTTACTTTATTTTCCCCTCCCATAATCTTACATCTTCATCCATTCATTCGCTGGCATTTTTATCTCCCCCCGTTTTTCCCCGAGAAAGGATTCCAGATTCGGCGGCTTTTTACGAAAAAGGAAACAAACTAAATCCTTACGTGGGAGTCCCGTGCAGTAGTAATCCAGCTTTTATTAACAGGAGGTCCTTCTGGATCAGCGTCGCCGCGGCAAACGTGGCGTTGATTCTGGTAAGTGTCATTTGAATGAAGTTGATGTGTGTTTTGGTAAGTGTTGCGTTGTTCTTGCATCTTATTCAGAAGGTTGCTGTATAGCAGATGGAAAGTAACACTGAATACTTTATTATTATTATTATTATTATTTTATTATTATTATTATTATTATTATTAAAAAATAATCATAATAGCATGAGTCTTAAAATGGAGGGAAACAAATTCGCAGTTGTTTATATGTACATTTATCTTTAAATATATGTATATATACATAACTGTTTCTCCAGTATTATTATCATTATTATTACTATTATTATTATTATTATTATTATTATTATTATTATTATTATTATTATTATTATTAGTCTTAAAATGGTGAGAAACAAATTCGCAGTTGTTCATATGTACATTTATCTTTAAATATCGTTATAATAACTGTTTCTCCAGTAATTATTATTATTATTATTATTATTTTTCAAGGTGAGCGAAGTGGGCCAACCCTGAAAGATCGTTAAATTACGAAAGGAAGCCTTCACAGAATTGAATGAATAAAATAGACGAGAAGAGGAGAGAGAGAGAGAGAGAGAGAGAGAGAGAGAGAGAGAGAGAGAGAGAGAGAGTCTGTGTGTATAAGCACACACGGTATGTTGCATTACCTTAAGTAGATCACGTAATATATTTTTGGGTACAGTATTTTTTGTAAACTCCAGTGTTTTTAAGTACACTTTGAATATGATATTTTGATGCCAATGATCTGATGCCTCGGTAAACTGTTATGTCAACTTTCATCATAATTGTTAAAACTGCCATTAACGTACTAGGCACTTAAATAATGTTTTTCACACATTTTAAGCTCAATATTTATCAAATCATGAGTTATGGTAGACCAGCATGCTAGCGTTGCAAAACATGAGTGAAGTACTTAGAGTTGAATGTCCCATGCAAAGCAGATTTTCAGCTTTTCTGTTAAAGGAAACTATCGTGCCGGTTTTGTCTGTCCGTTCGCACTTTTTCTGTCCGCCCTCAGATCTTAAAAACTACTGAGACTAGAGGGCTGCAAATTGGTATGTTGATCATCCACCCTCCAAACATCAAACATACCAAATTGCAGCCCTCTAGCCGCAATAGTTTTTATTTTATTTAAGGTTAAATTTAGCCATAATCGTGTTTCTGGAAACAATATAGGATAGGCCACCACCGGGCCATGGTTATAATTTCATGTCCCGCGACTCATACAGCATTATACCTAGACCACCGAAAGATAGATCTATTTTCGGTGGCCTTGATTATACGCTGTAGCGTCTGTACAGAAAACTCGATTGCGCCGAAGACACTTCGGCGCATTTTTTACTAGTAAGAAATTGTTTATTTCCGTACGGTAGCAGATTTGAAGGTGCCTGCTCATGGCATTTGTTAGACTTTTAAAAAGAAAAATGAGGGCACCTGCTTATTAGGATATTTGGGTACGACCAGAAGATAAAAGAGAAAAAAAATAACTCCACGTACCATAATTTATTCAAAGCTCACGACTTTTATAACCCTTTATAACCCATCAGGGCTTTAAAGTTCGCCCGTCGGAAGACGAGCTTTAGTAAACGCGTAAACATAATCGCTCGCATATTTCATGTCGGT
>NC_089753.1:31608912-31651412 GCF_040412425.1 Macrobrachium rosenbergii | reverse complement strand
TCAAGATTCATGAACAAAGTTGAATCCGCTAAGGCTAAATTGGGGACTTCAAAGTCTTAAACTTTGCCCTTGAACCTTCCTTTGCCTGTTACGAAACAAAGGAAACTGTTTCTTGCTTTGGGCTTTCTCTGTATTGTGTAAGATTTTTATCTTTGTAATTTTGAAAAAAGATATGTCATTCATACACTTATATGTAATTGCGTATGAATGAAGATTTGAATCTGAGTTTGAATTTGAAGATGATTCTGTCATATATAGATCCTGAAAACGAGGTCGTTTCAAAGATGATTCAGCCTGGTGGTCGTTGTTTGGGAAATATAGCACAGTGATGATCATTCGATCCTGCGGAATCGACCGAGTTGGGCACACACCGTGAGTGTTAATACCCAGTGGAGCTGTAATACTCTGTAATACTGTACTGTAGCCTAGGTCCGGAGCTGGTTCTTAGCCACGTAAAAATAAGTCCCTTCAGGCCAGCCCTGTAATCACTGTGGTCTGGTAAAACTAAGCTATACTTACTTTACTTGATATCGAAATGATATCTGACAATGATATTTGCTATAGATTGAAGCTGAATATTTGTATCTTCAGAAGATTATTGTCCGTTAGATACTGGTTTTAAGGATTAACTTTTAGAAAACTAATTTTTCAGATTCGGGGGAAACTACATAAAAAAAGTAGAAAATGAGCTGAAAGTTTCTTCGGCGCAATCGAGTTTTCTGTACGGTGTATAATCCAGGCCGCCGAAAATGGACCTATCTTTCGGTGGTCTCGGTATAATGCTGTTTGAGCCGCGGCCCATGAAACTTTCAACCACGGTCCCAGTGCTTGGCCTTTGTCCTAAACTCTATATTCCATTCCATTCCATTTCATCCCATTCCTCGTCCGATAATCACTCCGAAACCGCACCGGTTGCCTTACACTTAATTATTGTTTGGGAAAGCGTAAACAATCCCTTTTTAGTTCCTCCACGAAATTTAGGACTGATCTTTAAAATAAGGAAAATATGAAAGTCGTGGACTTACAAAAAAAAAAAAAGAATAAAACCGAACTTCGCTCTCAGGAAGGAAAGGTTTTCGTAGCTGTTATTTCCGGTCCATCTGACTGCTTGAATGGCACCTCGTAATGCCATCTTTACCCCGGTAACCCGGAAGACCCAGAAACAGATGAGGATGTCAATGACCTTTGCGGTTGTGACACCAGGTAATTAGTGTCCGGTAATAACAAACGGATTAGTGGTCTGTGTGGCGTCATCAACGTGTAACGGAGAACGGTCATAAGAATCGACAATGCTCATGGATCCGTGTACACAATTATGTACGAACGATGTGCACGGCTCTATGCAACACTGTTTCATCAGAGAATGTCTTGAATTTTCTAATAAATTTACCACGATAAGCCGTTAGATTTCTGAAAAAAAATTAACAATCATGAAACTTACTAGATAATGTGATTTTTCACAACTATATATTATCGTATACGAACGTGTGTACGGCTCTATGAAACATTCTTTTATAAGAGAATGTCTTATATTTTGTTTTGAGTGTATCACTATCAGTCAGAAAGTTTCAGAAAAATTTTGCGGTCTGCAAATTACTAGTTATGTAGATTTTTTCCATCTATCTTATCCAAGGATAGGGCCGTCCAACCCCATGCCCGTGGGCCAAAAGTGGCCCGTTTGATTTTGAAAGTGGCCCGCTAGAGAAAATTAAGTAAAAGCATATTTCTCTTTTTTATATCATTAAAATCAGATTTGCCGCTTATCCTGAATAAAAGGAATATTCCTTGCGAAATCATTAACTACTAAGAAAAGTTTGATTGGTGTCTGTTTTGTGTTACATATATACATATACACACACATATGCATATATACACAGGTGACCCGCATGACATTTTGCTTTTTCAAGAGTGGCCCCTCAGGCTAAACAACTTGGACGGCCCTGTCCTAGGCCGTCCAGCTTCAAAGCAAAAACTTGTACAGTGTAGATTTGGGAAAGCGGGTGGCGTTTAAAACGAAGCCTTGTACGCTGAAATTGCGCCATTTGTATAGTGAACGCTACTCTCTCTCTCTCTCTCTCTCTCTCTCTCTCTCTCTCTCTCTCTCTCTCTCTCTCTCTCTCTCTCTCTCCGTTTATATACACATTGACAAGAGAGAGCAGGCCATCCCAATGAAAGGGGATTGACGTGTCACTGCCCATCTCCCTAAAATACCCAGCGTCGCATCTAATTGGGGCGTATTGTCGGTTTCAATAAAGTCCTCCCTTTGCAATTAATTTCCGGGTCCCTACGCCCCCGATATAGCTACAAACAGCATTAGCTTTCCAATAAATCAGGAGAGTCGTGATTCGCGGCGGACTTCCTCCCAAAACAACAATATCATCTCCGTCGCGAGAGAGAAACGGACGAGAGAGAGAGAGAGAGAGAGAGAGAGAGAGAGAAGAGATAGTCCCTCTGTGCCATGTCATTAATCGCTCGGCTGATCAAGGGTATTACAAGTTTGCCTCAGCGCCCATTACGTCAGTTCGGCGGGGAGAGTTTGATGTTGGGGGCCTGCTATCCGAATTTGGGTTTGTGTCTGTAAGTGGATGAGTGACAGGGCTATGCTACGCTTCGGGGGAGGGAAAGAGAGAGAGAGAGAGAGAGCGTAACCGGACGCAGCAGCGATTATGGGCGTCAACGCAAGGAGAGAAGATATTTGTACTAGACTATTACACTTGCTTTTATTAAATATTCGAGCTCTGTTAAATAGTTCCTGGTCTGCACTTGAGGTGTTAGTGGAAAGATGAAAGGAAGATCTAGATAGGGGAAAGGACTGGATAAATTTGGGGAAATAGGTTGGAGAGGATAGGCCTTGACATCCAGAAGGCCCTCGAGTGCATATAAGATAGGGGTGAACTGGCTTGGTGTGTTTTTGGGGGCATTGGGCGTTCTGGTGGCTAACGAACCTTCTGTGTATGAAGCGTCTCATGCTTTTGAAGTTTACAGAACAGTTGGTTCATCCACTTTTGAGTTTTTAAAGTATGAATATAGCAGTGATCATTGTGGTTCCTTCTTAGGAACAGAAAAAGATGTGCAGATATATCAGCAAATTTTCACAGCATCAGCTGTTTCACATACCTGCACAGAAGCCTCATCAGCAGACCGTCAAACCACTTCTCACGTATTTTCAAGCGGTCTTGCGATCTCATCCTAGGATTTTGCAGACTTCTTATCAACTCCTTCCTCTTCGGTTTTTGTCATATCATCCCCTTTTTCGCCAGACTTCTCCACATAGACGATTTTCATTTGTTTCCTGTCGAACTCAGTTACATTCATTGTCACAGACTTTTCTCTGCAGTTAAGTCTACCGCCAGCTGTCGTTTTCCGTTCAACTAGGTGATGAACAGATATATCTCCAGCTTCTTCTTTTGTCACAGTTACATTTTATATATATATATATATATATATATATATATATATATATATATATATATATATATATATATATATATATATATATATATATATATATATATATATATATATATATATATATACATAAATATATATACATATATGCATACATAAAGTCAATACCACGAGGGAAAGTGAAACAACGGATTGGTGCTAGGCCTTTCGACTTTCTGTGTCCTTTACTGTACTTAGCAAACTGACAGATATATAAAAATAAGTTTACAAAGAAAGCTCGTATAAATGCACCCTTTGCAATTATGCCCGTTTTCTTTTCTTCCCGTTTTTTTATGAGCTGACCACTGAAGAAAGCTTCTTCCGTTCTTGCATTCCCCTTCGATCAGATTTCTTCGACCGCTTTTCACGGGGTTTCAGTGCGTTTGCAGGCGTGCTTGACGTAGCCACATCGCGCTTTCTCTCTCCCCTGCTGTGCTTCCTTAATTAATCGCGTTTCCGCTTGCTGAGAGGATTCGAGGAGAATTATGCTGATGATCTTTCTGAGAACATTAATAAAAGCGTGGCAGTTTAGGAGGACGGGGCTTTAAAGTGCCTTTGAAATTTGTGTGTGTGTATATGTGTATATATATATATATATATATATATATATATATATATATATATATATATATATATATATATATATAAGGGAAAACTAGTGTTGTAAACTAAATATTGAAAATCGGTAAAAATCGATTTTACTGAAATGTTGGAACAGAAATATATATATATATATATATATATATATATATATATATATATATATATATATATATATATATATATCATAAAAATCGATTTTACTGAAATGTGTGTATATATGTATATATATATATATATATATATATATATATATATATATATATATATATATATATATATATATATATATATAAAAGGAGATGTTTCCTGAAAAACGGAATTCTAAGGAACAAAAATTGTCCACTCATTTATTAACAGAGGTTATATTATGATAGAGGATGGTATCAGTCAACGAAAATAAACAGGTGTTTTTCAGCCCGCGCTTTTTTCTGTCCTCCCTCAGATCTTAGAAACTGCAAAGGCTAGAGGGCTGCAAATTGGTATGTTGATCTTCCACCCTCCAGTCATCAAACATACCAAATTGCAGGCCTCTAGCCTCAATGGTTTTTATTTGATTTAAGGTTAAAGTCAGTCATGGTCGTGCGTCTGGTAACGATATATGCCTGGCCAGGCCACCACCGGGCCGTGGCTGAAAGTTTCATGGGCCGCGGCTGAGAGTTTCATACAGCATTATTTGTACTTTTTTTTATCTGCTATTAACATTCAGGTGGGAAAAGTACTCAAAATCACAACATCTGTAATGGAGGCAACAGGTGGATTCACTAATTGATCCTCGTGAAATTTTTAATACTAAGAATTTGATTGACTGAATAAGAAAGTGAGTGCTATTATTAATTTATTACGGAAATAAACAGAAAATTACATTTTTACTCAAATAGTGTCTCGAACCTTGACACAGTGGAACGACTCTAAAGGACATTACTCTTGTCTGTGTTTTATTTGTTTGTTGACTTTGTCTGTATGTTTACCGACTTGTAATTCTCTTCGTACATAAATATCTATTCCCGAATGCCGTAGAGAGTCGGGTTTATTGCGTGAATTTGTCGCATCCAGCTACGGCGTGGAATGCGGATCCGGGAAGATCGGCCATTTTGACAACACTCTTCGGAGTCTTTTGTGTTGTGTCACAACCTTATGTTGTTGTTGTTTTCACGGAAGCTTTTCATTCGGGGGCGGAGGAAACAACACAAGTCTCTCCCCCCCCCTCCCCCCAAACCCCCCACCCGTAACTTCGAGTAGAGATTCGATCGTTCTTGGAAAGGGGATTTTGGGAGAATGACTGTTGGTGCAGGTTGTATGGAAGAATATTTAATGGTAACCCCCACTTCTCTCTCTCTCTCTCTCTCTCTCTCTCTCTCTCTCTCTCTCTCTCTCTCTCTCTCTTTCGTAAGTATTTTGAGTTTGTGTTAGTGTTTTTGTCTCGTTAATTGTTTATTAGTGTTTATATTAACTGTACTCGCCTCCTTCTAATAACTGATATTTTAAACAAATAGCCTTGATTTTAAGAGAATCTCTATCTCAAAACTTCCCTTTCCTGTGACTCAAAATAATCTCTCTCTCTCTCTCTCTCTCTCTCTCTCTCTCTCTCTCTCTCTCTCTCTCTCTCTCTCTCTCTCTCTCTCTTTGTGTGTGTGTGTGTGTGTATTGCTTTAGATGTTTGATTTTTTATTCGTGTTTTTCTCATTATGAAAAGTTTATTTGTTCAATCCTTTCAATTTTAAGAGAATCTCTCGCTCAAAACTTCCTCTACGTATGGATGCTTTAAATTTTAATATGACCTCTCTCTCTCTCTCTCTCTCTCTCTCTCTCTCTCTCTCTCTCTCTCTCTCTCTCTCTCTCTCTCGTATGCTTCCTTTTAATTCTGAGAGAATCTCTGTCTGTGGAGCAAAGCTTTCAGCTTTTATGGTTATGTATAAAACGCTACTTTTATCGGTTATTAGAATCTGCCGTAGCTGGCAGAAGGAGCAGGGAGAGTTGCCAGGTTTCGCCAGACAATACAATCAGCTATTTAAGGAGAATTGAGAAGGGTTGCATAAGGTAAAACTACGTTATTTTCTTCTTCTTTTTTATTAGAATAGCTGCGACGTGCCAGGAGTTTTTCTTCATGGAGAAATAACTTTGATCTGTAGGTAAAATATTTATTTATACTTTCGTAGTTTGGTAGAAATAATAGGGGGTTTTATAATACTTGTATTATTCCCGTTCTGTATCAAGGCAGGCGAGCCAAATTAAGATTTTTTTTCTGAGCTAGAGACGTCCCCTTTTCATGCGTGATTAAGTAGGAATTGCAGGGGCAATAAGGAGGGGGGGCCGGGGATTTCGCAGGAACTTTGCTGTCGAAAAGTACTCTAGGACTCCACTGGATGTTACCATGGGATCATTAGCGCTAACTTTTTTCCACTGAAGTGTAGTGCAATTCATCGTCAGAAGAAGAATAATATTTATTAATTTTTTTTATTTATATTGAAAGGATTAAACTTACATTATTTACGATTACAATTATTTACAATCTCAGTATTTAAAGTATGGTTACAGTATACAACAACACAGTATACATAGACATTTCTTTACATAAGCATAATCCCTCTAAACTGACAATTGACACATATCGCTTTAGATACTGGCTACTCAAATATAGTAATTAATACACTCTTCTGTGAAAATTTTATTTATTTGGTGAGATGTCAGGGGCATCCGCATATTGATGTTCAATCTCCGCATAACAGACAGTCTGTGGGCAATGAACTCCAGGTTTATAATTATCACAGACTTCTCACCAAGAAATTGTAGACCAGTATTGTATATTTGATATATTATAAATAGGTACCACAGTTACTACAATTTTGTCGTCATTTTTAAATGGGGCATGTAGGTCCATTGTTCTGACAGTGATTTACAGGGTTTGAGGACAAACATAACAAGCTCTAATTTAGTAATTGATCAGGCAAACAGCGTCATGAGAACTTAATGAGTGCATGGTCGTATTCACCACTACTAATTTGTTGTCGAGTTTCAAATGATAAAGAAATTCCGTAATAATATAGAAGTCTTCGTTATTTTATAAGTTGTTACATCATCAGTTAGGAGAACTTTCATAGTTTCAGGTTACCCATGAATCTTTTAAATTATTCTTGTCATGAGTATGTCTAGTTCTCAGCAGCTGGGTAAATTTATATGCATACTCTGCCTTGAAATGGAAGACTGCAGTATCTGCAAAAATACAAAACTGAGAAAAATGGTAGATACTGCAATTTTCCCTTGCCTTTCTACTGTTTTTGCAGATACTGCAAATTGGACCCCCTAAATACTCGTGGAAAGCACTGAAGAATCATTCTGAAACTGCAGTAACTTGTGTATTAGTGTTTCACGAGCCCAATAGGTGGCATATATCTCAATTTCGAAAATTTCGCAGATACTGCAGTTTTCCCTTGCTTTACTACTGATTTTGCAGATACTGCAAATGGGGCCCCCTAAATAAAGCCCTGAAGAAACATTCTGAAACTGCAGTAACTTGCGTATTAGTGTTTCACGAGGCCAGTAGGTGGCTTATCTCAATTTCGACAATTTTGCAGATACTGCAGTTTTCCATTTTAGGGCAGAATACATGACGCACGAAGTCCATAGAAAGTCCTTCTCATTTCTCCCTCTGCCTTCCTTTTCATATTCGATCCCACGGGGCTTCTACTTGAACACGCGTCGGGAGGGGACATTTCTGGAGTATTCTGAGTGCCTTTGTGACTCAGGCTGGTTTGCAGTCTCATTTGGCAGCAGACTCTCTCGTACTTATGGAGGGGAAACATCTCTTCAGAATGCGTGTTCATGATGAGTATGCGGCAATATTTTAAGTGGAAAGTCTGAGCGAACGTTTGCTGGGAAAAAAATTACTTAATTACAGGCAAATGTGTGTTTATATATATATATATATATATATATATATATATATATATATATATATATATACACATATATATATATTTATATCACAGAGGCTCTCAAATTCTTTTACCTAGGCAGATGCGCTGATTCCAGATTCTCTTACAAGAGAGATAGCTCACATAATAATAATAATAATAATAATAATAATAATAATAATAATAATAATAATAATAATAATAATAATAATAATTAACAAACAAACTGAAAGTGAATGGAGGAGCTAGTGGCAGATAAATAAAAGAACTGAAAGTGATGTAGAAGTAATTAATAAAACTGGACGGAAGTGCAATTCTTTGAAAAAAAAAAATTCTGTGGTCACCTTAATTTTAGTAAACAAATGTCTCAGAATTAATGGAGGAAGAACGTTCCTGAAGGTTTGGCAAAACAAGACGTGTGATCTGTCCTCAAATTGAAAACTGCAGTATCTGCAAAATTTTCGAAACTGAGATATACCACATATTGGGCTTTGAAAAAAAATACTGTGGTTACTGCATTTTCAGAAACATTCTTCACTGCTTTATTGGAGGAAGTCCCATTTGCTGAATCTGCAAAAGAGTAGTAAGTCAAGGGAAAACTGCAGTATCTGCAAAATTTTCGAAATTGAGATATACCACATATTGGGCTCGTGAAACACTAATACGCAAGTTACTGCAGTTTCAGAATGATTCTTCAATGCTTTATTTAGGGGTCCTACTTGCAGTATCTGCAAAATTTTCGAAATTGAGATATGCCACCTACTGGACTCGTGAAACACTAATACACAAGTTACTGCAGTTTCAGAATGATTCTTCATGCTTTCCACGAGCATTTAGGGGGCTCCCATTTGCAGTATCTGCAAAATCAGTAATAAGGCAAGGGAAAACTGCAGTATCTACCATTTTTCTCAGTTTTGTATTTTTGCAGATACTGCAGTCTTCCATTTTAGGGCAGTATTGCTTTCAAGCGATTATTTTATGATATGAGAAAACATTAAGAAACTGTGCTTTAAAAGGATTAAAGATTAGGCAATGATGTCATTTCAGTTGCTTGCCTTTTTTAAGAAAATATCCTAAGCCGATAATTTTTCTAACTTTCTAAAGACTTTCATCTTCTTTTAACGCAGATCTTCTTTAAAAGATAGCATTACTTACACGTGGTAATTCAGTTTTAATAATATAATCCATTTTTTAGTTTTCTGTAAAAGAAATCTATTGTGCCGGCTATGTCTCTCCGTCCGCACTTTTTCTGTCCGACCTCAGATCTTACAAACTACCGAGGTTAGAGGGCTGCAAATTGGTATGTTGTTCATCCACCCTCCAGTCATCAAACATACCAAATTGCAGCCCTCTAGCCTCAGTAGTTTATATTTTATTTAAGGTTAAAGTTAGCCATGCTCTTACGTCTGGCAACGATATAGACCAGGCCACCACCAGGCCGTATTTAAGGCTTCATGGGCCGCGGCTCATACAGCATTATAGAGCCCACCGAAAGATAGATCTATTTTCGGTGGCCTTGATTATACGCTGTACAGAAAACTCGATCGCGCCGAAGAAACTTCTACATATTTTTTACATGATGATTATAGTGTGTGGGTGTTGATGCTGATGCAATCTCTTTACTGGAGAATGAAGGAAAGCCAAGTTTGTCCGGTAAATATTGCTTATCTTGTCCGGAGGGGGGAAGGGGAAGGGGGAGGGGGTTTAGCATGGGATTCCTAGAAAATCCTTCGAGTTTCGCAACGACTTCTGGTTCTCCAGCCTTATGGCACAAGCTTTTATCCCAGAGGCTGGCTGGCGTTGGTGTTTCCGTGAAAGGCTTTCACTCGGTGAGAGGAAAAACAACTTGATACAACTGTAAGCCTCTCTCTCTCTCTCTCTCTCTCTCTCTCTCTCTCTCTCTCTCTCTCTCCTCCTATTCCATTCATAATTTTGATTTCACATTTAAAAGAAGTTCGGTCTACAGACTCCGTGTCCTATACTTTAGGTTCCTTGCCAGAGAGCCTTCCATGGTCCCTAGCTGCAACCCCTTTCGTTCCTTTTACTGCACCTCCTTTCATATTCCTCTTTCTTCCATCTTACTTTCCTCAACCCTCTCCTAACTACTGATTCATAGTGCAACTGCTTTGAGGTTTTCCTCCTGTTGCACCATTGTAACCTTCTTACTGTCAATTTCCATTTCAGCACTGAATGACCTCATAGGTCCCAGTGCTTGGCCTTTGGCCTGAATTCTGTATTCAATTCAATTCAATTTATGCGCATGTAAAAAATTTTTTTCAAATAAACATACAAAAATATAGCCTAAATAACCACATTCTTATTCATTCAAGAGATTCACTTGAAAGCAAAATGCTTTGAGTATGCATGTAGGCAAATGATATTAATTTGCATATGCTTTTATGAATACACTCGAACATAATATTATATATGCATAAGTAGCACAGAGGAACACAGTTATGTCACACACACACACACACACACACACAGGCGCAGATTCCAGATGAATAACTCCAAGGGACATCCCAGAGATTTCGATAGATAATGTAAATGAAAATATTTAGCGGAGTGCTACTTCCAGGCAACCCTTCCTCATTCTCATTAACTCGCTGATTGTATCCTCCGGCGATACCTGGCAATTCTGCCACATTACTCGACGTACTAGGAGAGATTCTAATAACCGATAAGGAACCTCTATTACGCCATAAATGGAGAGAGAGAGAGAGAGAGAGAGAGAGAGAGAGAGAGAGAGAGAGAGAGAGAGGACCATTCTCTTAAAAATCAGATGGCTTCTATGCATTAGAAGTCTCCCGCAAAAACTTTCCAAGTTATCCACTACATCAGGAGTATTTACTGGACAAACTTGGCTCCACTCCAGTCACGGTTAAAGTCTCGTACGAACAACCACCCAGACAAGATATTAAATAAACGGGAACGAGAATAAAACAACAATAAATGACATTAAGAGCCCTGATAAAGGAAGGCTTAAGTCATTAGGAAGTGAAGCCATCGCTTAATTCTGCTATTTTTTTGGAAAGAGGAGGTTATCAAAATAACCTGACAACTGAGTCTTCATTCATTCTAAAGCTGTTGTTATTTGATAGGAGACTGGAAAATAATTTATTAATTCTGTTTTTTTTTTAGATTGTGGGACCATTTTCACCTTTTCAGTCGAAATATGAAAACTAGAGAAGGTGAAAATAAATAATCTGTATTGTGTGTCTCCGTTGAATTATAAAAGATTCTATATCATTAAATATCACTCTTTTTGGTTTTCTATAAAAGAAAACTATTGTTACGGTTTTGTCTGTCCGTGCACACTTTTTCTGTCCGCCCTCAGATCTTAAAAACTACTGAGGCTAGAGGGCTGCAAATTGGTGTGTTGATCATCCACCCTCCAGTCGTCAAACATACCAAATTACAGCCCTCTAGCCTCAGTAGTTTCTATTTTGTTCAAGAAAGTTAGCCATGATCGTGCTTCTGGCTACGCAACAACACAGGCCACCACGGCCGGCTGAGAGTTTCATGGGCCGCGGCTCAAACAGCATTATACCGAGACCACCGAAATATAGATCTATTTTCGGTGGCCTTGGTTATACGCTGTACAGAAAACTCGATTTCGCCGAAGAAACTCCGGCGCATTTTTTACCTGTTATTCAAGTGGAAATAACGCTTTATGCTGCAAAGAATTAATCGACAATCTTGGAATCTTGTCCTAAGCCCGCGACTGGGTGAGCAATATTTACTCGACAAACTTGGCCTCTCTGCATCCACGAACAAAATTGTTTACAACTAAACACCCAGCCTAGATAATAAACTTATCGATTATTCTCCCGGAGATAAGTGACGACGTTATTTGTGGACGAAGACCCGTGCTTCAGAACGAATGAAGTCATTCGGAATCTAAAGTAATTCATGCAAGGTTACTATCTTAAACAAAGCAGGTTATAAAAATCAAGGCCAAGAGAAAGAGAAGGTCTGCTCACTTCCTCCCCGGATCCCCCATGTAGGCGTTAGCCTTGTCTACCTCCTTACTGCGTCAGCAGGTGAGTTGCCATAATGAGCAGGTATACCTCTAAGATACGTCATCGCCTACGTAGTTACCCCAGGTGGGAGGCGACCTTGTCTCTCTTGGCCTTAATAAAAATTACGTTCCCTTTTATTGTTTATCGTTTTTTTTTTTATTTTAACTCTTTAATATCACTCGTTAATTCCCCGTAGCACCTTTCGCAGAAGCTGTGATTGGGTGGACCTTGCTAGTTAGAATGTAAACAGCTCGAAAATGGAACGTATCGGGGAAACTGGCAACTTCCCATATTATTTTACGAAGTAGATTCTAATAACCGATAAATAATGTCCTGTGCGTTCCCTAAGTGAGGAAAATGTTCCCGGAGAGAGAGAGAGAGTGCAGGCTCTGGAGCCAGCCACATGTGCCGTTGATGTACTTATCAATTCATAATTTTTCCTTGTTCAGTGTCCCAGCTTGGGTAAGACGGTTTATGAGTCTCTCTCTCTCTCTCTCTCTCTCTCTCTCTCTCTCTCTCTCTCTCTCTGAATACATTTAATATCGAAACTTAAAATTAGCAGTAACAATGTTTAAAACCAAATTTACTGCATACAGTAATCAAACTTGAAGTGTAACTTTTATTAAAATCTGATATCGGATCGCAAACTGTAGATGACCAAGAGAGTAAAATAGTGTTAGGTTTCAATTTTGGGAGTTACGTAAAGCTTGTGACCTCTTGGTTAATATATCTCCTTTAACATCGTTCTTCAAAAGGATTGTCAGAGCACGTCATTTTAGCAAAAACCTGGAGAATTACATAGGCATATGGTGCTTACTCGTGCACAGTTTTATTCTTGAATGCAGAAAGACCACCATTGAGGATTCCTTGTCAAGTCGAGGACTTAGGATAAGATTACAAGAAAATTCAATATTTTGTAAAATAAAGCGAAACTTGCAGAATGATAAAATGAGGGAAGTTGTCATTATTGGATCCTGTAAGCTTAACGAAGACACAGTGCAGATTATTAAGTTTCACACCATCTCATATTTATATTTCGATTGAAAATGGTACAAGGGATCCCAATATCTGCCAAGGGTGAATTTATAAGGCGACCTTCCAGTCTCCTGCCAAATAACAACAATTAAAAAATGCGCCGGAGACATTGCATTAGAAGTGATAGAATGATTAGAAGAGAATGTTTAAAAAAAAGAAATCAACATTCTGGCGAAAAGAAGTGCCAAGATGTCACCTGGTTTGGACCTGTGGAGAGAATCGTTGAAGGATGACGAGTGAATAGTTTTTTGGATGATTTGATGTTTAGTTGGAAATGAAACAAAACAAGTAAAAAATGCGCCGAAGTTTCTTCGGCGCAATCAAGTTTTCTTTACAGCGTATAATACTGTATGAAACTCTCAGCCGCGGCCCATGAAACTTTGAGCCACAGCCCGGTGGTCGCCTGTGTTGTTGGCACCTGTTCTGGCGCCAGATGTACGATCATGGCTAACTTTAACCTTAAATAAAACAAAAACTACTGAGGCTCGAGGGCTACAATTTGGTATGTTTGATGATTGGAGGGTGGATGATCCACATACCAATTTGCAGCCCTCTAGCCTCAGTTGTTTTGAAGATCTGAGGGCGGACAGAAAAAATGGGGACGGATAGACAGGACAGGAAAAGGCAGTCACATAACAAAATTACCTTCATGATGACTTAATCTTTCCTCCAATAAAGCTTTTAATATACGTTTATCGTTGCTTGTTTGTACGCTGTGCCTTGTTTTCTTTTCTTTTCCGTTTGCTTACTGCCTTGTTTGGCTGTTTGTTCGAACGCGACTTATTCGTGAGCCAAGTTTGTCGCGTAAATATGCTTGATGCAGTTGGGGATCAGGACAGAATTCAGAGGAAATCCAACAATTTCTGCTACAGACTTCAAATGATTGGAGAGCATTCTGGTTTTTAGAAGGACTCTCTCTCTCTCTCTCTCTCTCTCTCTCTCTCTCTCTCTCTCTCTCTCTCTCTCTCTCTCTCTCTCTCTCTCTCTCTCTCTCTCTCTCTCTCTCTCTCTCAATTTCTGCAACAGGCTTCTGATGATTGAAAAGCATTCTGGTTTTTAGAAGAATCTCTCTCTCTCTCTCTCTCTCTCTCTCTCTCTCTCTCTCTCTCTCTTCTCTGCATCTGATGCTTCTCTCTCTCTCTCTCTCTCTTCTCTCTCTCTCTCTCTCTCTCTCAATTTCTGCAGGCTTCTGATGCATGAAAAGCATTCTGGTTTTTAGAAGAATTTCTCTCTCTCTCTCTCTCTCTCTCTCTCTCTCTCTCTCTCTCTCTCTCTCTCTCTCTCTTCTCTCTCTCTCTCAATTTCTCTCTCTCTCTCTCTCTCTCTCTCTCTCTCTCTCTCTCTGCAACAAACTTCAAATGCATGAAGAGCATTCTGGTTTTTGATAGAAAGTGTCCTCTCTCTCTCTCTCTCTCTCTCTCTCTCTCTCTCTCTCTCTCTCTCTCTCTCTCTCTCTCTCTCTCCATTTATGGCGTAATATAGTTTCCTTATCGGTTATTAGAATCTCTCCTAGTACGCCGAATAATGAGGCAGAATTGCCAGGTATCGCCGGGGGATACAATCAGCGAGTTAATGAGAATGAGGAAGGGTTGCCTGGAAGTAGCACTCTTCGCTAAATATTTTCCATTAATATTATCTATCTCAATCTCTGCAACGTTCCTCGGAGTCGTTCATCCGGAATCTGAACCTCTGTGGGAAAAGCGAATGAATGTATATCTTCTTCTTCTTCTTCTTCTTCTTTCTCTGCATCTTTTCCCACTTCTATGTAGGGGTCGTAGTTTCTGACAGCGTTCCTCATCCACCTGGCTCGGTCAGACACATCGTCACTACATGTCTCTTCCCTTCTGATCACATGGCCATGCCACTGCAGTCTCCTTTCCTGGGCCTTCTTCGATAGTTCCACGACTTCAGTAGTTCCTCTTAATCTTTCGTTTTTGATCCTGTCCATTTTTGTTGCTCCACACATCTACCTGAGCAATTGCATGTATATATTCCGAGATATTTAATCGCATTCATAAAGGCTGGTATACATTCATATATTACATACCCACAAACCTTTTCGATGGATTTTCAAGCATGTGGGTATGTTGCATGATAAGGATAGGTCCATTCTAGGTACATATTTTTATGTGTATTTTTTTCATATGTGAGAAAGTCAACTAAATATTGAAAGCAAGATTGCGTTCCACGGATGTTCATTATGCTAAGATATAAAATTGGTGTGTGTTGAAATTACCGCTGTGTCTGAAAGTTATTTAGAATGAGGACGTGGAATTTTGTTATTTTTAATCATCAGAAGAGTGGCGTAGAATAAAAACAATAAACAGAACAAAATAGAATTTATTTATTACATTTGTTAATTATTTTTTTATGTCAGTCAATATTGATTTTCTGTGGCGTCAAAGTTGATATCTTTTTCATTAAATCATCCCGTAGGCGGGTAGCCCCGTCAGTGCACCTCACGTGGTGTACTGTAGGGCATTACTTAATGGTTTCTCGGCAGCGTGCCTCCGGCCCCTAGCCGCAACCTCTTTCATTCGTTTTACTGGACCTCCGTTCATATTCTCTCCTCCATCCGTCTTCCCATCCCTCTCCTAACAATTGTTTCATAGTGCAACTGCGAGGTTTTCCTCCTGTTACACCTCTCAAACCTTCGTCCTGTCAGTTTCCCTTTCAGCGCTGAATGACCTCGTAGGTCCCAGCGCGTAGCCTTTGGCCTAAATCCTATATCCTATCTGTCTGTTTGACTCTTCATTTGCATTATTATTATTATTATTATTATTATTATTATTATTATTATTATTATTATTATTATTATTATTCAGAAGATGAAACTTATTCATATGGAACAATCCCACCAAAGGGGCCATTGACTTGAAATTCTTTAAGCTTCCAAAGAATGTTATGATGTTCATTAGGAAAAAGTAAAAGGAGATCAAGAGAAATACAGGAAGAAGAGATCCCACTCACTTATTAAAAAAGAAAAAATAAATTAATTAATAAATACATAAATTATAAAGAGTTTTTTTTTTTTTTTTTTTTTTTGCATGAGCAGCCGCAAATGCTCCCGAAATCCTCTTAGCCGCGATTCAACAAACACGAAGCGATTAAGCCCGGATTGCGTGTGGGGAGAGAGAGAGAGAGAGAGCGCGCTAGGGTATGTCAGACATAATTGCCAGCAACGCATCATCCCGACTCCCCACCAAAAGCGACGGAGGTAATCTGATATAAAGGGGATTTTCGAGACCTTTTGCACGCAAGCAGTTTTGCTTCTGGGATTAGTTCGTAAAATCAAGAGGGGAAGCGGATTAACTTGGAAATATCATAAGGTATAAAATGATAAACTGTAGTGTTCGTAATTGTCTTGGAAATAAGAGGTTTTAACGTCAGGGAGAGTAATCTCTTTCTAGAACATTTATGTGTAGCATACTCACACTTGATACACACACACATATATATATATATATATGTATGTATATGTATATATGCATGTATACGTGTTTTTGGTGTATATGTACATCATTTGACTCATCCCACATCCGGTTCTTAACTTATATTATCAAAGAATGCATAATAAAGCCTTTCATATTCATCAACTCGTTATGTATTACTGGTACTTCGAACTTCTATTAGAGGAGTCATATAATTAATTTTTTTTTTTTTTTTTGTAGGTTACTTCTTATCTTCATATTTATCAAGTCTTTCTCTTACCACTTACCAATCGCTTTCTGTTTGCTCTCTCCTTCCCTGTTTAAAGTTATACCCTCTTATTTGGAGTCATTAACCTTTCACCTTTTTATAGGACAGAGTCATTTCCCTTTTTATAGGACATAGTCATTTCACTTTTTACAGGACTTAGTCACTTCCCTTTTTATATGACATAGTCATTTCCCTTTTTGTAGGATACAGTAATTTTCATTTTTATGGGACAGGGTCATTTCCACTTTTATATGGCAGTCATTTCCCTTTGTATAGGACAGTGTCATTTCCTTTTTTATAGGACAGAGTCATTTCCCATTTTGCAGGACGTCGTCATTTCCGTTTTTATAGGTCAGAGTCATTTCCATCTTTATAGGACAGTCATTTCCCGTTTTATATTTCCCTTTTTATAGGACATAGTCATTTCCCTTTATTACGACATAATCATTTCCCTTATTATAGGACAGAGTCATTTCCCTTTTTATAGGACAGGGTCATTTCCCTTTTTGTAGGACATAGTCGTTTCCCTTTTTAAAGGACCTAGTCATTTCCCTTTTATAGGACAGTGATTTCCCTTTTTATAGGACAGAGTCAGTGACATTTCCATTTTTATAGGATGCAGTCATTTCCCTTTTTTTAGGACAAAGTCATTTCCATTTTTATAGGACATAGTCATTTCCGTTTTATAGGACACGGTCATTTCCATTTTTATAGGACATAGTAATATCCCTTATTATAGGGCATAGTCATCTCACTTTTTATAGGACAAAGTCATTTCCCATTTTATAGGACATTTCGCTTTTGATAGGACAGGGACATTTCCCTTTTTATAGGACATAATCATTTCCCCTTTTTATAGGTCATTCATGTCCCTTTTTATAGGACATAGCCATTTCCCTTTTAATAGGACATAGTCATTTACCCTTCTTATAGGACAGAGTCATTTCCCTTTTTATAGGTCAGATTCATTTCCATTTTTATATGACATAGCCATTTCCCTTTTTAAAGGACATAGTCATTTCCCTTATTATAGGACATAGTCATTTCCCTTTTTATAGGACATAGTCATTTCCCTTTTTATAGGACAGAGTCAATTGAGATCGAGGGAAGAGTGATAATTTCCCCAGTTGTTCTCCCAAGAGAGAGAGAGAGAGAGAGAGAGAGAGAGAGAGAGAGAGAGAGATCACTGCTTTCAGTGTCCTTGAAGCCGCATGCTAGGAAACGTGTTGCTGACACGATGCTTTTGCGCGAGTTCCTTTGGGAGCCATGTCATTGGTATGGATTCTGGAGATTATGTACGAAGTGCGCACGACGGGAATTTCAACTGGATCGAAGAGTTGTTGTTGGCCTTCTTCCAAACCAGCCACTATCACTCTGAACCCTTGGTATGCAGACCTAAACAAGTACTGTGGAGATTGATATTTGACAATTAAAGCAGATCAAATTGAAAACAAGTAAAAAATGCACCGAAGTTTCTTCGGCGCAGTTGTGTTTTCTGTACAGCGTATAATCAAGGCCACTGAAAATAGATCTATCTTTCGGTTGTCACGGTATAATGCTGTTTGAGCCGCCGCCCATGGACGGTGGTGGCCTGTCCTATATCGTTGCCAGACGCACGAGTATGGCTAACTTTAACCTTAAATCAAATCAAAACTACTGAGGCTAGAGGGCTGCAATTTGGTATGCTTGATGATTTGAGGGTGGATGATCAACATACCAATTTGCAGCCCTCTAGCCTCAGTAGTTTTTAAGATCTGAGGGCGGACAGAAAAAGTGCGGACGGACAGCCAAAGTCGGCACAATAGTTTTCTTTTACAGAAAACTAAAAAATGGAAGAATTGATAAATCTGCTCGAAAGTACAGTGATCATATACCTTATGAGAAAACAATAATATATAATATATATATATATATATATATATATATATATATATATATATATATAGTAGCAAGATGCGATAGTTATTCCAAAATGTTTGTGCATTCCGTCACGTTGAATACCGGAAATCATCATTTGGGTTCACTTCCAGGAATTGTCTTTTCAACTCCGGAATAAGATACAGTGAAACTGACTGGTGATTCCAGTTCTCTCTCTTTCCCCTGGGGAAGATCCAGGAAAAGTGAGGCGGCATGGAATGCTTGAATGCAAAGTAGCTCCCGTAAAACATGTCGCTTCTTAGCTGGAACGGTCTGGAGCAACAGGTGGGAAAGCCTGAATAAATAAAGTGTCTCTCGCTCTCTCTCTCTCTCTCTCTCTCTCTCTCTCTCTCTCTCTCTCTCTCTCACTCACTCACAATAAGATCATACAAGTGTATTCACACTTTGTAATTACCTGTTGCTTCACTTAATTATTAATGTGTTCATTTTTTTTGTTCTTCATGGTCATGAATAATTTATTTGCGTCTCTCTCTCTCTCTCTCTCTCTCTCTCTCTCTCTCTCTCTCTCTCTCTCTCTCTCTCACACACACAGTAGTATTATACAGGTATATTCACGCTTTATAATTACCTGTACCCTCCCTTAATTGTAAATGTCTTAATTTTTCGTTATTCATGCTTATGAATAATTTATTTGCATCTCTCTCTCTCTCTCTCTCTCTCTCTCTCTCTCTCTCTCTCTCTCATGCACACTGGTATTTTGCAAGTCTTTGTGATTACCGTTCGTCTTGGCTAATTATCCATGTGTCTTCCGTACCTCTCTGCAAGGTTATGCAACCTTAATCGTCCCCTCTCCCTCTCCCCCTCCCCCTATTTCCCCTGGTCCTTCCCCTCCTCCCCTCCTATTCCTGCCATCACTGCCTCCACCACCCCCACCCCACCTTTCGTCCTCAATGCGCGTCATGTAATGTTGTGATGTGCCTACCTCTTGCTCTGAGCACTCTGGCTCAAGGGGACTGAGAGAACGATTTCTCTCGCTCTCTCTCTCTCTCTCTCTCTCTCTCTCTCTCTCTCTCCTCTGTGTCCGCTTTTGCGTTGTTCCCCGGTTGTAGCTTCAGTGACCCAGTTATCGGTTTCTTATTTGTCACTCGGAGTATTTTCCTTTTTCGTTTATTCCCCACCCTTTTTGGTGTGTCAGATACTAATGGTTCCTTTTCAAGGGGACACGTGAAATGCTTTAGATGCTCTCGGATGCTTTGTTGGCTGCGTGCTGGAATCCTGCGTCAGTACGTCGAGACTCTCTCTCTCTCTCTCTCTCTCTCTCTCTCTCTCTCTCTCTCTCTCTCTCTCTCTCTCTCTCTCTCAGTGAAAAATAATTCTCGCGCTTGCGTACTTGTATATGTAAGAACAAGTAGTAAATTGCTTAGATAGACATGCAGGTAATTAAATACTATGGACGTTTATGATTATAATTGATTAATGTATGGATCTCTCTCTCTCTCTCTCTCTCTCTCTCTCAGTGAAAAATAATTCTCGCGCATGCGTACTTGTATATGTAATGAGTAGTAAATCGCTGAGATAGACATTCAGGTAATTAAGTACTGTGGATGTTTATGATTATAATTGATTAATGCATGGATTACCTTGCCTGACGTATATAGACAGGCGTCACAACAGGTGTGGTCATCGACCCCGAAGAAAATACAGAATAAAAAGAGGGGAACTTTCTACCATCATATAACACTGAAATAACATAAAGATATGGCGTTGACATATTGAATGTAAATACTACTGGCTTCTATTTTATTAACCTGATAATGCCGTCAGTGCACTTCATGCAGTGCACTGTAGACATTACTTAAGGACCTTTGCAGCTTCCCTTCGGCCCCGAGCTGCAACCCTATTATTCCTTTTACTGTACCTCCTTTTTTTTTATTCTGTTTCTTCCATCTTACTTTCCACCCTCTTAGAGGTTTTCCTCCTGTTACACCTTTCAAACCTTTTACCGTCAATTTCCATTTCAGCGCTGAATGACCCCGTAGGCCCCAGTGCTTGCCCTGTTGGCCTCAAATTCTGCATTCGATTCAATTCAGAAAACTACGCTGCTCTGGAAGAGAAAGGACGGGCGTCGCAAGTATCCCATCATCTGTATGATGCGTTTGTTAGCGTGCTTCCTCTTCTATCAAGACCAAATGCAGCGAAGCTCCCTTTGTGCGCATTCTTCGGGCATAGTTCCTGAGCCCATTGTAAACTCCGGAACAACGCACAATGAAAATGACCCAAGTTTCTGCTTTTCCTCCTCTGGGAAAATCCATGAAAAGTGAGGCCGCCTGACCTACTTGTGTGCGGAATGGCTGGCGTAAAAGATGTCGCGTCTCGGCCGGAATGGTCAGCAACAGGTGGCAGGAGCGTGAATAAACTGCGCCGAGTCTGTCTGTCTGTCTGTCTCTCTCTCTCTCTCTCTCTCTCTCTCTCTCTCTCTCTCTCTTCTCTCGCTTTGCATTTCTCTTTTTTTATTTATCTCTCTCTCTCTCTATATATATATATATTTTTCTTATCTTTTCACTTTACCTTTTTCTGATCTCTCTCTCTCTCTCTCTCTCTCTCTCTCTCTCTCTCTCTCTCTCTCTCTCTCTCTCTCTCTATTCATTTCTCTTTTTTTATTTATCTCTCTCTCTCTCTCTCTCTCTCTCTCTCTCGATGTTATTTGGTAGATAATATGGCAGCTAGCCACATTTCACCAAAAAATGGTTTCACTCTTGGGACTTAGTTGAGAGAGAGAGAGAGAGAGAGAGAGAGAGAGAGAGAGAGAGAGAGAGAGAGAGAGAAGAGAGTGACATTTTCCGTTTTAGGTCATCCTTGACGATTGGTAAACATGTGTTAAGATTCAAAATTGTTTCTTTTCAGACCTTTGGAAGTAGAAACTTTGTCACGCAGAACTGGAAAACGTGTCAGAGAAAGTTTTAAAACAGAACGTAGACTTGAACTCTGTTTTTTTGGGGGGACAGACGAAAAAACTCTGTATGGAATTGCAAAATGTTGGCTTTATAATACCTGCCTCAGGTAGTGGGAATATTGTTTGTGAAAGTGGAACAACATTGGCTTGCTGAAGTGAGAGCTTGTATATGGAAGTGAAAAATTACGTGCCGAACTGATAATCAAAACAGCGTAGCTACCCTTTTGGAAATCAAGATATTGCTGGGGATAAGCTAACCATTCCTCAAAAGGCGAAAGACTTGTCCCACTGAAGGTTTCGTATGAAAAAGAGAAAAACTTGGTTGGAAAGTGAAGGTGAGTGATTGCCACGGCGAGAGTGGAAAACTTGACCTAGTGGAATTGAAAACTTTGCTCGTGAAGCTGTACATAACGCAATTGTGGCAGTGGGAAGTGTGTTTTTATGGCACTGAAAGCTTTGGACATTAAAGTAAACAGTGCGCCCTTGTGGAAGTAAAAACTGTGCTCCTGTAGAACTGAAAGCCTTGCGCATAAAAGTAAGCAATGTGCCCCTGTGGGAATAGAAGGCGTGTCCCTTTTGAACTGAAAACCTCACCGCTTTTGGTGAACGATGCCCCATGAGAAAGTGGAAAGTGCATCCTCTGCAATTCCCCATGGAGGTTAGTTTTGTGCCCATGTAGTTCGAAGCATGAACTTGTGGAATTGAAATCCTTGCCCATGAATGAAGGCCCATGAGGAAGTGAAAAAGCTTGCTTCAGTGGATCATAAGACCTTGCCTATGACAGTGAATGATAGCCCATGAGGAAGTGGAAACCATGCCCTGCACAGCTTAATTCATCACCAGTGATGGTGAACAATGGACCAAGACAATATATATATATATATATATATATAAATATATATATATATATATATATATATATATATATATATATATATATATATATATATATTATATATATATAATATATATATATATATATATATATATATATATATATATATATATATATATATATAAACTATCTACTCAAATAAAAATCAACACAGCATAATAAAAAAAAATAAAGGCAATATACAGTTTCCTTGAACACCGCCAATCCGATTACCTCGCAGCCTCGTTACGAAGAATTGGCTCCAAATTTTGGGGGGGGAATGCCGGTGATTGGATTAACTTTCGCCCTCATTACAAAAGAGTCTCCGACGCCCGGCTCCGTAATGGCCCCGCTGATGGTTCCATCCGTCGCACTTCGCTTCCCCCGATTGAGAGAATCAAATACTTTGATGTTGCCGATATCCAGACGTCGGTTTCATATCCATCACATCACGGGAAGACGAAGAAGAAGAAGAAGAAGAAGAAGAAATTGAGGATAATGTAGTCCATTAAGGTAATCCTGCTGGCAAACTGGTTGAGTTGATGTCTGCATTTTCCTGTGGTGGTAGAACAAGGTATTTTGTTTTAATATTGCCTGCCTGTAATAATAAAATCCGAGTGGGTCTTTCTTGTTTGTCCGCCCCGGGTGGTGGCAGGGTAGGTAGGGGAGATATGACACATCCACCCTCCTTCTCCAAACCTGTTTGTCCGTCCCGGGTGGGGGCGGGGTAGGTTGGGGATCGGTAGGGTAGGGGAGATATGAAATATCCACCCTCCTCCTGCAAACCTGTTTGTCCGCCCCGGGTGGTGGCGGGGTAGATAGGGGAGATATGGGTTTGTCCGCCCCTGGTGGGGGCGGGGTAGGTTGGGGATCGGTAGGGTAGGGGAGACATGAAACATCCACCCTCCTCCTGCAAACCTGTTTGTCCGTCCCGGGTGGGGGCGGGGTAGGTTGTGGATTGGGAGGGTAGGAGAGACATGATACATCCACCCTCCTCATGCAAACCTGTTTGTCCGGCCGGGTGGGGCAGGGTAGGTAGGGGATCGGTAAGGTAGGGAAGACATGATACACCCACCCTCCTCCTGCAAACCTGTTTGTCCGCCCTGGATGGGATAGGGTAGGTAGGGGATCGGGAGGGTAGGGGAGACATGACATACAGCTCCGGGTTCCAGCGCACCGCAGCGGGAAATAGCCGTCACGTCTTTTTATCGATCATTTTGTGTGTTTTGCAGAAGAAAAATCAACGTAATTCATTAAATCAAACATCGAATATAATACCAGTAAGTAAATGACGAGACGAGAGGAAATACGTAACAGTGACAATAAGATATCCAAAACTTAAATTAGCAGTAGTAGATTGGCGTAGTCAATGGGAATGTCCACTAAAAAAAAAAATCAAAAAGAATTCAGTCACTGAAAAGGAAGAATACCAACGTACGCTGAATGGAAAATTCAAATTCAAATTCAAATTCAAAACTTTGTTCATATGAATACAAATAGTAAACATATGCAAAAAATATAAGTATTAGTAAAATAAAAACTTATCCCCTGTGTCTAACGACCTGATAAAATCAGCCAACACACAAATAATCTAAATGATCTGTAGATACGTAAAATCAATTGAAAGGAATAATGTTTTTTAACAAAGAGAGAGCAGTGATACGTCTGTCTTCGTCAGGGAAAAATTTATGGTTAAATTAATACTATAAAGAAAAAACTCTTCACGATGAGAACCCTAAAAAAAAAAACAAGTAAGAAAATGCGCCGGATTTCTTCGACGCAATCGAGTTTTCTGTACAGCCGCTACAGCGTGTAATCAAGGCCACCGCAAATAGAGCTGTCTTTCGGTGGTCTCGGTATAATGCTGATAAACCGCTGCCCGCGAAGCTTTAACCACGGCACGGTGGTGGCCTATCTTATATCGTTGCCAGAAGCACGATTATGGCTAACTTTAACCTTAAATAAAATAAAAAAAACTACTGAGGCTAGAGGGCTGCAATTTGGTGTGTTAGATGATTGGAGGGTGGATGGTGAACATACCAATTTGCAGCCCTCTAGCCTCGGTAGTTTTCAAGCTCTGAGGGCGGAGAGAAAAGTGCGGACGGACGGACAAAAAGCCATCTCAATAGTTTTCTTTTACAGAGAAGTGAAAATGAATGAAAGGGCGAATTGCATTTCAGTTGCAAGTCAATACACAGAGGGATTTATTGCCACTTAGGCGCTCTGTATGAGCCACTGTGCTCAATAAACCATTCGATGGGGCCTTTAATGGTGAACCATAAAATGACTTAAAAACGTCAATAACTCCAAATTAATTAGGATGACATTGATGTCCCTTTTTTTATTGGGGTAATGAGCATCGTATTGAGTTTATGGACTCTGTATTGTTGCGGGGATTTAAAAGAAAACTCTAAATCATTACAGATATTTGCTCGTATTTACATTCCTTGATGTGATATGGTTATGTTGGGAATGGAATGGGAATTGTGCTCTCTCTCTCTCTCTCTCTCTCTCTCTCTCTCTCTCTCTCTCTCTCTCTCTCTCTGTCATGTTCTGTTATCTGCTTGTTTATATTCCATATTTAAACTTTTACTGTCAGTTTCTGTTTCAGCGCTGAATGACTTCATCGGTCCCAGTGCTTGGCCTTTGGCCTAAATTCTATATTCAATTCAATCCAATTCAACAGAGAGAAGCAGTCAAAATTAATCAAAATTATATGTTTCATTAGAATACACTTGAAGTGTGACCACAGAGCATCATATCGTAGGTGTAGCCATCGTATGAAATTGATGGTCGCCTGTTCAATAATGTATATGCAATGTGCTGGTGAGGAAGATCTGGGCCGACGTCTCTGTTAGCTACGCTGGCTTTAGTTCAGTATAGAATTTAGGCCAAAGGCCAAGCACTGGGACCTATGAGGTCATTCAGCGCTGAAAGGGAAACTGACAGCAAAAGGTTTGAAAGGTGTAACAGGAGGAAACCCTCAAAGAAGTTGCACTGTGAGTCAACTGTTTGGAGAGGGTTGAGGAAAGTAAGATGGAAGAAAGAGAATATGAAAAGAGGTACAGTAAAAGGCCATCATAAGAAGCTTGTTATCCTGCCAGGAGGAAATATCACATCAATAAATCCTAAGTTACGATGGTCCAGAAATGCCATTTGAGAGTCATTTTATTTGTTCACTGTAACAAAACGGTATTTATTCACGTGATTTATTTGTTTAATTGATTCATGTTAAGTGGCGTTGCAGCGACTGTGGTCATCGACACCGTTTCATAACAGAAAATCGCTGGTCTTGATAATGAAGGAATGGTGATGAGGATTTTTCTTTAATGATTGTCATACTAAAGATAAGGCCTTCATAATTAACCTATTGGTATCACATGGAAGTTTCCTGCCATCAGAACGAAGGAAATAGGACCTATATATTAACTAATGTTGGAGAAAACTGTGGTCTATTGCAATTAGGACTTCAGAAGTTCAAGCGAGGGTGCAATGCATTACTACCTTAATACTATTCTCCTTGCATTTTGATATATTTTTATCTATTTGTTAATGTGTTGATTTATTTATCTTACTTTTTAATAAGTTGTATCTCTTCTTTCTGTATTTCCCTTTAAGTCCTCTTACCTCTTCCTAATGAACACCTTAATATTCTTTGGAAGCTTGAATTTCAAGTCAGTGGCCCCTTTGGTGGGCTTGTTCCATATGAATAAGTTTCATCTTCTGAGTAAAAATAATAATAATAATAATAATAATAATAATAATAATAATAATAATAACAACAACATATTCTTTGGAAGCTTAAAGAATTTCTAGTCATTGGCCCCTTTGGTGGGCTTGTTCCATATGAATAGGTTTCCTCTTCTGAATAATAATAATAATAATAACAATAACAATAATAATAATAGTTCAGAAAAGTGACAGCCTTGTTCGAAACGATCTTTTACGGAAGTTTGAAGTTGGCTGAGGAAAGTAGAGGCCTTAAAAGTAAAGTATTTTAAATATTAGGCCACTCAGAAAGTAAAATGCAGCTTAGCATTATTTTTTTCATGATAAAGAAACACCGGCAAGAAAAGGTACTCTTCAAAGACAAAGCAAAATATAGTTTAGCATTATTTTTTTTATGATAAAGAAATACCGGCAAGAAAAGGTACTCTTCAGAAAGACTCTCTCCCGCCCTCCTTAGGTCATGAGCCTAGGCTTTCGGTAACTTCTACGAAGTCCCCTTTCCCCGGTTCGTTTCTTGCCTGCAGTTCCCCGAAGTAAAAGTTCCTCCACTTGGAGGAAAACCTTTTTGGCATGATGGAATATGATAGGCACTCTCTCTCTCTCTCTCTCTCTCTCTCTCTCTCTCTCTCTCTCTCATTCTGGCCGCTTGTGGGGCGTATACTGTACGTTATCATGTGATAGGTCTTCATGAAGTTTTAACTCCCCGCGCGTCCGATCATCCGCTAGGAATTTTTAAGCCGTAGATTTTTAGTTTTCTGTAAAAGAAACTATTGTGCCGGCTTTGTCTGTCCGTCCGCAGTTTATTCTGTCCGCACTTTTTTCTGTCCGCCCTCAGAGCTTAAAAACTACTAAGGCTAGAGGGCTGCAAATTGCTTTGTTGATCATCCACCCTCCAGTCATCAAACATACCAAATTGCAGCCCTCTAGCCTCAGTAGTTTTTGTTTCATTTAAGGTTAAAGTTAGCCATCATCGTGCTTCTGGCAAATATAGAATAGACCACCAGCGGGCTGTGGTTAAAGTTTCACGGGCCGCGGCTCGCACAGCATTATACTGAGACCACCGAAAGATAGAACCATTTTCAGTGGCCTTGACGATACGCTGTAGCGGCTGTACAGAAAACTCGATTGCGCCGAAGAGACTTCGGCGCCTTTTTCACTATTTCCATGTTAATTCATGTAGTGGAGATATATATCTCCCAGACATCGCTATAAACAACGCCGTGCAATTAGCGCCGTCGGGTCTTTGTGGTCGCTTGTGGTTGTGTGTGTGTGTGTGTGGGTGTGTGGGTGTTGGTGTAGTAGATTTATTTGACACCTCTTAACTCCCTCGTGTGTTTTAGGAACTAAAAAGTGGGATTTCATCCTTAAAGTTATAGTAGAAAGTTTGGGACGAGTTACAGCTGCTGTGCATCCGCGTCGGGCTGATGGTGGAAGTGTGTTTATGGTGTAGCTTTCTCTGAGAGAATGAGAATTTATGTATTATTTATCATTATTTCGGTCGATGAAACCTATTCACACGGAACAAGCACACCAAAGGGGTCACTGACTTGAAATTCAAGCTTCCAAAGAATGCTGGTTTCACCCTCCCACTGCAGACCCCCAAACACTGCGGCAGTGACTGATCATGATACTGAGCCAGTGATTTTTTCATCGCCTTGGGGGAGGCGCGAACTCGCGGCATCTGAGAGGCATGTCACGACACTAGCGACCATGCCAACTGGCCAATATAATGTTTCTGAAGGTTTATTGTTCTTTTATGATGTTAAAAGATTGTGCTCTTGCCCCAAAGGCTGATGGAAAACAAAATATTAATCACTGAGGTATATTTGTGTTGAACTAATATAATGTCATTATACTCTATAAATAAGCAATCAGATATAGAAATCTAGATTAATGGATATTCAGATATCACAACAAAAGTAATAGTGATTGCATTAATGATATACCTGCTTCGGTCTTTGAGTCAGTTCAGGAAAACGTTGAAAATAAAAGGGATCGTTAGTTACTTTGATGCAGAAAATTCTGAAAAAACATTAGAATTTGGTTTGAAAGGAATCCCACTGAGAAAAAAAAAAAAAAGAGATTACGTCGAGTGAATGCAGCAAAAAGAGAAAAGAAAAAAAGACACGCTTCAGCTAATTTGGAGAGTATATGCAATTGACTGTCTTCCGGGCAAAGCTGAGAATCTCTCTATATGTAAATGGCGGATGGATTACGATGTACTGATCTGCGATCCACCTGGAACATATCCCAAAGACCACCAGCTTTAGCCTCGAGGCTTTCTTGAAGGAGCGGCTTAAATATGCATTGAGTTCTTTTGTGCCGTTTTGTCTCTTAATTTGTGCTTCGGGTCTCTTGCGCGATCTTGCGATCGGTTCACTTGCGCGATCTTGCGATAGGTTCCCTTGCGCGATCTTGCGATCGGTTCCCTGCGCGATTTTCGATCGGTTCCCTTGCGCGATCTTGCGATCGCTTCCTTGCGCGATCTTGCGATCAGTTCCCTTATTGGATGCGGAAGCCGTTTTTTTACCCAAAAGCGTTCAATTCGCTCTATAACTGGTTCTCTACCGGGGGGCGCTCACCACCTAGGGGGGCCTCAACAATTTCCATGGGGGCGCAAGCCCTATGGAAAAATTAAAAATTCTCTAATTATATTCGTTATTCTCTTAACAAGAGTCGCTAAGAAGCAGTGTCAAGCATCTCACTAATTTATTCCCAAAAGAATAAAAACACCAATTCTCTTTCTCTTTTTCTCTTTCATTTTCCTTTAAATCTGGGAGAGGGACGCGGAGGGAAGGACCAACTCTTAGAGGGGGCGTGGTAATAAAAAGGTTAAGAACCACTGGTCTGTGATATCAATCCAGAGACCCGATTTGCATGACACGTATCAGTCCTGCTCCGCCTCTTGGTACTACTAGTCATCAGCTGCAATATTGTTATTCCTCTCTTTACCTTCATTTAATCCCGTGTTTCAAAATGAGTTAATACCACACTGTCATTTTGCGAATCCATTGTAATCACTGAAGAATACTGGAATTTCTTAAGAAGGTAATCGGACCCATTTTAGAGCTAAAGATATTGAAGGAGGGTCGCGCAAATTTTGATGTTGATTTATAATAACCAACTGCTTGCTGTGAAAATTAGATTCTCACCAGGATAACTTTGCTTGCATTTATTACTTTGATGTTGTTTTATAATAACCATCTGCTTAAGGCTGATTCACATTATACCATCACGTCACCGTCACTTCACGTCACCGTCACGTCACATCACGTCAACGTCACGCCACCGTCACATCACGTCAACGTCACGTCACCGTCACGCCACCGTCACATCACGTCAACGTCACGTCACCGTCACATCACGTCAACGTCACGCCACCGTCACATCACGTCAACGTCACGTCACCGTCACATCACGTCAACGTCACGCCACCGTCACATCACGTCAACATCACGTCACCGTCACATCACGTCAACGTCACGCCACCGTCACATCACGTCAACGTCACGTCACCGTCACATCACGTCAACGTCACGCCACCGTCACGTCAACGTCACGTCACCGTCACATCACGTCAACGTCACGCCACCGTCACGTCAACGTCACGTCACCGTCACATCACGTCAACGTCACGCCACCGTCACATCACGTCACCGTCACATCACGTCAACGTCACGTCAACGTCACATCACGTCAATGTCACATCACGTCACCGTCACATCACGCCACGTCACCGTCACATCACGTCACGTCACCGTCCCATCAGCCGTGCCTTGTATTCACACTATCCATCACAATCCAGTTCGTTCCCAACCTCAGCTACTCACAGATTTAGCAGTAAGAAACGTGCATAAGCACCATCACGTCACGTCAAAATATTCTTTCCAAGAAAACGTGGATGCCGTGTGCTTGATGGTGGCGTGACGTAATGTTGTGAACAAGTCCATTTGATTACATGTAAGAAATTCTCGCGTACTTTGACATGACGTGATGTGTCGGTGACGTGATGGTACAATGTGAATTTGCCTTTAAGCAATTGTGCTAGTCAAGTTCTTTCATTCACTGATGAAATTTAGTTTGTTTTTTTATCAAATAAATGGTAATTAATATCGTCTGATTTTACTGAAACCTTCATCAATTGTAATTAAATACAAATCATTAACAAGCGTAATTAGGCCATAAAGGTATATTAAACCGGAGGGGAAAATGCCTATGGGGGAAAAGGCAGGGGGCGACATCTCGGGGGTGGTGGAATCTCCAGGGGGAAGGGATCTCCTTGACAAATATATATATGGTAAAATTTAAAATGGTGTTTTCGTTCATTCCATTTGATAATTTTTAATTTAACAGAAGCAATAATGCAAAGTGAAATATAATTAGAAGCGTTTAGGAATTTTACACATAAAGGAAAATAATATTGCCTCTCTGTAAAGTAATTTTTTCTTCAAGGAAAATAACATTGTAAAACTTGAAAAAGGAAAATAACATTGCCTATCTGTAAAGTCATTATATTTTTCAAGGAAAATAATGACTTTACAGCAGAACAACTCTGGGAAAAATTAAAATCAAGATATGAATACACTCATAAATCAATGCATAAAGTAAACCAGGCGTTCCTGGAAGCCAAATATATTTGACGCGAAGTGAAGTTAAACCTTCAGTGTCAGCTCAAACCTGCTTTGTATTCATTTCGCCCTGCTTCAAAGTGTTTGCAGGTGGGCTGTGTTGACTTGCATTCCAAAGAGAGAATACAAAAAAAAAAAAAAAGGGAGAATTATGTTTATTTTTATTTCGTTCCTGGATGAGAAGGAAGGCGAAAACTGGTCAACAGAGTCTGGCTATATAAATATACTCTGGCAAATTCTCTTCTAAATATATATAAAAACATTTTTTTTTGGTGCGGGGGGGGGAAGGAACACGATAAATATTGTCGGCCATTCTGAGCGTTAACATTTACTCAGAAGCAAGCATGACCACTAGGACACAAAACCGTTGTGCTTGTGTATGTGAGAAAGAGAGAGAGACATATTATTTTGTATGAATAACATGGGAAAGGCGTTGCTTTCAAAATTTCTGTGTAAAATGCTATATTTCATTTTGTTGCGAATGTCTTCGCGTTTGGTTCTTTGATTTAGAGTTCTTCATTCCTTGTTGTATGCTTCTTTCATTTTTCCCCAAATTTTGAAATTGGTAAATTGAGTCTCTTGGTATTTTGCTACATTCGAAGTCTGAGCACTAAGGTTTGTCTCGCTTATTAGATGCTAATATTTGTCATCTATAGTAATGAAATCCGAGTGGATCTGATCTTGTTTGTCCTACCCCAGGTGACAGTAGGGGAGACATGACACAGCCACCCACCCCTTGCAAACCTGTTTGTCCGCCACGGGTGGGTGCGGGGTAGGTAGGGGAATGGGAGGGTAGGGGAGACATCCACCTCCTCCTGTAAACCTGTTTGTCCGCCACGGGTGGGTGCGGGGTAGGCAGGGGAATGGGAGGGTAGGGGAGACATCCACCTCCTCCTACAAACCTGTTTGCCCGCCCCGGGTGGGGAAGGTAGGGAATCGGGAGGGTAGGGGAGACAGCGCGCCGGGTTCCAGCGCATGTAGCGCACGCCAACAAACTCGTATGTTAACATTATTAAGTTATAATGCACAGCGCGTTGGTCAATTCCCGAAAACGATGCTTTTTTGAGAAGAGAGTTTCAGCGGAATATATTTATGTTGCCTAACTCTGCTGACCTGTTTTTTGTCGCCCTCTTTGCAGCAGCTCTTTGAAATGCAAGTCAACTCAGCCCGCCTGCAAACGCTTTGAAGTCGAGCGAATTGAATACAAAAAAAAAAAATATTTTGTTTTTGTTTACTTAAATAGTTGTACTTCTGCTCAAACAAGTCGTGTTTTAAAAAATGCGATATTCTGTTTAATTGCGATGCTTTTGTTTTCGTGGTGCTTTTATCTATCGATTTTGCCTATTTTCTTACTCGGGTGCCTCACCTACAATGTCATTTATTTCTTTTATTTGTTGCTTTTTAGTTTTCTGTAAAGGAAAGCTATTGTGCCGGCTTTGTCTGTCCGTCCGCACTTTTCTGTCCCCCCTCAGTTCTTAAAACCTACTCAGGCTAGAGGGCTGCAAATTGGTATGTTGATCATCCACCCGCCAATCATGAAACATACCAAATTGCAGCCCTCCAGCCTCAGTAGTTTTTATTTTACTTAAGTTTAAAGTTAGCCATGATCGTGCTTCTGGAAACGATATAGGATAGGCCACCACAGGGCCGTGTGTAAAGTTTCATGGTCCGCGGCTCATACAGCATTATACCGAGACCACCGAAAGATAGATCTAGTTTCGGTGGCCTTGATCACACACTGTAGCGACTGTAACAGAAAACTCGATTGCGCCGAAGAAACTTCGGCGCATTTTTCACTTTTTTTTTTTTAATCCAACGTAACTTTCAGCGTCTGAAGAACGGAAAACTTTGTTGTCAATTTTCCAGCAGGAAATTGTTCCAGCATTTTTATATGGATGCGGCTGGGGAGCCAAGTTCCAGATGTTCAGGAATTAATGATAAATACCTTTGGTGACCATCCCCGTAGCGGGGGTTAGTGCTGTCAGTGCAATTTACGCGGTGTACTGTAAGCATTACTTAAGGATCTTTGCAGCGTGCCTCCCTTAGGCCCTTAGCTGCAACCCCTTTCGTTCCTTTTACTGTACCTCTGTTCATATTTACTTCATTCCCTCTCCTAACAATGAAGGGATTGGAAATTTAAATTTAATAAACTATGCGAATATAAAGAGAATTTATAGGAACACTGCCGTTTGTGGTGGGAAATGAAGTTATATTTGGTTTAGGAAAATTCACTTACAATTTTAGGGATAACTTAAGAAGCTTGTCCAGCGGAAGACAGCGAGAATCTCATTTTCTATGATAAAGCGAATGTTAATGTTGAGGAATTAAAATACCATGGCCATTTTCTCGCACGTCTTCTCCCAAGTAAGAAATGGAATGATCCGTTTTAGTTTTCTGTAAAAGAAAACTATTGTGCCGGCTTTATCTGTCCGTCCGCACTTTTTCTGTCCACCCTCAGATCTTAAAAACTACTGAGGCTAGAGGGCTGCAAATTGGTATGTCAATCATCCACACTCCAATCATCAAACATACCAAATTACAGCCCTCTAGCCTCAGTAGTTTTGATTTTATTTAAGGTTAAAGTTAGCCATAATCGTGCTTCTGGCAACGATATAGGCTAGGCCACCACCGGGCCGTAGTTAAAGTTTCGTGGGACGCGGCTCATACAGCATTATACCGAGACCACCGAAAGATAGGTCTATTTTCGGTGGCCTTGATTATACGCTGTGGAGGCTGTACAGAAAAATCGACTGCGCCGAAGAAACCTCGGCGCCTGTTTTACTTGTTTATAAGAAAAAAATATCTGATATCCAGAGGAGGAGGAAATTATTTTTATTCAAAGAAAAGATCAGATTCAGAATGGTTATGGTAGTTACTGCGATAGTGGAAAGGTAAAACCAGTTTGGAAGTACTGGTAATATTTCTTGCAAGTTGATTGTGATCCTCGCAATCAAACTGGATAAATGAAGAAAAAATTTAGTTTATATATATAAACACGTTACAAGCAAGATGCAACCTCATGACTGAAGGGGTTAATGTGTTTATTTTTCTTAATGCTAAACTGGTTAGCCCATGGCAACTGCTGGTCTTCACAGAGGTTGCCAAGGCGTGTTTAACTGAGGCCTCAGTGCGTTGGTCGTTCTTTTGGAATAGGGACAGTGACAACCATTCGATCTTGCTGAGGCAACGGAATTGCTGTCACGCCGTGACCGCCATTAAAGGCTGATTCACATTATAACATCACGTCACGTCGAAGTACGTAGACTTGTTCACACCATCACGTCACGTCACCATCAAGTACACGGCATCCACCACCGTCACAGCGTGAATGCAAGACACGGCTGATGGGACGGTGACGTGACGTGATGTGTCGGTGACGTGACGGGATGTGTCGGTGACGTGATGGTATGATGTGACTCAGCCTTTCATTTGCTAAACCTCTTGTTATTTGCTTGTTATTTGCTCAAAGATCGTTTGAATTTTACCTTTTAGCCCCCGTCCACTTGCAGAATTTTTTCAATGTTTCAGCATATGAAAGAAACGGCCGGACACTTCTAATGTGATTAGTGATCTCTTCAGATAACACAGAAATTTGTATTTTTATTTCTCTGGTAATTCAGAAAGTATCAAGAAATTTTTACATTATTTCCAAACAAGTCTATTTTTTTCGCAGGCACTGGGAAAAAAATCTGATCTTCTAATAGACAGTTTTTCTAAATCTGATCTTCTAATAGACAGTTTTTCTAAATCTGATCTTCTAATAGACAGTTTTTCTTCTGTCTCTGGATATAAGATTGTTTTCTTCTAACAGAAAAAGAAAGTTCCACTATTACCTGAGAGAATATTTACGACAAAACGCTATGGTATTTTAATTATTCGGTATTGCTTGCGACTCAGACACAGGGTAAAGAATATTCGAATTACTCAGTATTGCTTGCGTACAAATCCAGGGTAAAGAATATTCTAATTACTTAGTACTGCTTGCGCAGGGTAAAGAATATTTTAATTATATTCGGTATTGCTTGCGTACAGACACAGGGTAAAGAATATTTGAATTGCTCAATATTGCTTGCGCACAGACCCAGGGTAAAGAATATTTGAATTACTCAGTATTGCTTGCGTACAGACCCATACCCATGATAAAGAACATTTTAATTACTCAGTATTGCTTGCGTACAGACCCAAGGCAAAGAATATTCGAATTAATCAGTACTGCTTGCGTACAAACACAGGGCAAAGAATATTTGAATTGCTCAGTATTGCTTGCGTACAGACCCATGGTAAAGAATTTTTGGGTAAAGAATATACTCTCTTTTCCGTGCATCGAATTTCTTGCAATTTCATCGTTCCTCGTTCACTAAAATGATCCCAGGCTGAACTCTGACATTTACCTGTTTTCCGTGATTCTCAGTTAGCTCCGAAAACACGGGGCCGTTCATATTGTTTCACTACTCCGAAGTTTTCCCACTCCGATAATATATTCGGCGGGGAAATTTGTCTGAACTTTGCAACTCGGGCGAGGAGTTAAAACTTGACAAACACGGTTTCATTGGGAAACTTCCGGCGAGATGCTGGCGTCCAAAGCTGTGTGCTATCTGGCGGGGATGAAATTTCTCAGGCTTTCTGCTGCCGTCCGTGGAGGCTGATGCTGTCTGCGGAAGCTGGGACCGTCATTTGAAGCCGCTACAGAAAAGCACGACGTCTGTTGAAAGAGAATCAGGGATTAGAGTCCAATGAAAATGAAAATTGTGGTTATTTGCGTAAAAGAATTGATGAATAGATCACCTACGATACGTAGAATCTGGCTTTGAATAATTTAGCATTTATCTCACCAATACTGAGTTACGGAAGTACGATTCTATAGAGGGACTAGTAATTCTCATGCTGCTAATCTATAGATAATCACTGTAGGCATTACTTAAGGGTCTTTGCAGCCTCCCTTCGGCCTCTAGCTGCAACCTCTTTCATTCCTTTTACTGTACCTCCGTTCATATTCTCTTCCATCTAACTTTCCACCCTCTCAAACATTTTTTTCATAGCGTAACTGCTCTGAGGTCTTCCTCCTGTTACACCTGTCAAACCCTTTTACTGTCAATTTCCGTTTCAGCGCTGAATGACCTCATAGGTCCCAGCGCTTGGTCTTTGGCCTAAATTCCATTCCGTATTCCATACCATTATTATTGTTTGTTTCTTTGCCAAAGGAAGTCTTTAGGTGAAGTCACTCTTTCCTACAGCCTGGATTTTTCCAGTACGGTGTTTGGTCGAATATAAGGAAGGACTGTAATGCTGTATTCAGTCAAGGGAATTGCCATTGTATGAGGTCTTTTCTTCTCAAATAAGTTATATTTTTACATATTTATGAGCAGTGTTTGTGAGGTATTCCATTTGCTACGGAATAAAAGTAATATACTTGACAGCTAATTACGCAAATGTTTAATTGAGTGGGTAATTTCTCGATCATGTAATGTAAATATTTTAATTTGTAAATTAAGATATAATTGCAAAGATATTCCTTTTCCTGCGTTGATCCCCGATAACAGATAACACGCCATATACTAAGTCGTGTTATAGTTAACACATCAATCACATTTGGTTTGGTAAAGTTACCACTGACAACAATGAGGCCACTTAGTATTTTAGTTTCATTTCTCTGATGTAGTATGGTATATTTTAGTTATTTTCTTAATTTGAGCATTGATATTTTTAAGCAACGTAAAACTTAGCATAAACGAAAAAGTAGCCCCCTGAAAATCCCGTCAGTAAATGCTGATATAAAAAGAATAATTTTCAATTTTGTATATGAACAGAAGACAAAGAGAAATTTATCATTTGGACTAGTAAGATAACAAGGTAATAATGAATGCATGGAAAAAGACTGCTACCTCTCATTTAGAAATATTATGGATTTCAAGGAAAAAAAAAAAGAAAACATGTATTATAAACGTTACTGATTAAACACACACACCCCCTACAAAAAAAGTGTCATCCTATTCACAATCAGTGTTACAGTTAATGTATTCCATAAATCATTTTATTCTCGCTGCCTCTTCCAAATCCGAAAGCTCTGATTTTATTGGGGCAGGTGAAGGCTGGTCATAAAAATTCAAAACTTCAGTTCAAGAGCAATGCCATTTGTTTTTATAATGACTGCCCAGCAAATTATCAGATGGATTATGAACGTCGACGGGATTGTTTTCAAGCTGTTCCTGCTGCTGCATAAACAGGTTGCTGTTTTTTTTTATATAATCAGAAGTGAGTGATGCGATATTTCCTTTTGGGATTTATATTTATCTATTTCCTAAAGCGCTGACCATTCGTGGTTTAATTCGTCCACGTTTGATTTTAGTGAGCCCGTGCCGTAATAAAAGCCCAAGGGAAGATGCAAAGGCAGATAAAGAGAGAGAGAAATAGATGAGACATTTGATAACAGAAAAGACAAAAGCAAGAGACAAAAAAGAAAAAGTTCTTTTTGAGCGGGAAAAAAATTCTGTTTTTGTAAGAACTTGTGGCAAATGTTTGATATGGAAATGGCTTTGCCTTCATCAGTAGACCCTGGAAGGTTGACTTTGCTCTCTCTCTCTCTCTCTCTCTCTCTCTCTCTCTCTCTCTCTCTCTCTCTCTCTCTCTCTCTGAGTCACATGTTTAAACAGCCATTTACTGTAGCTCACTCCAGCCACTCTGAGGCTTTCTCCTATTCTGTCCCATACTCCAGAAGGGGAAACTTTGGCTGTGGTGAACGGTCAGTTGCCTGTCTGTTACGGCTCAGTCTGTTGGCTTTGTTTAAAGTATGATGCTCACTTCCCCATCCGCCAGCCTTCCCAGCTTCTCTCTCTCTCTCTCTCTCTCTCTCTCTCTCTCTCAGGTATCGAGTTGCTCTGAAGCATAAATTCTCTCTCTCTCTCTCTCTCTCTCTCTCTCTCTCTCTCTCTCTCTCTCTCTCTCTCTCTCTCTCTCTCAGGTATCGAGTTGCTCTGAAGCTCTCTCTCTCTCTCTCTCTCTATCGAGTTGCTCTGAAGCAGAAATCTCTCTCTCTCTCTCTCTCTCTCTCTCTCTCTCTCTCTCTCTCTCTTGAGATAGTGTTTTTCTGAAACAGGAATTCTCTCTCTCTCTCTCTCTCTCTCTCTCTCTCTCTCTCTCTCTCTCTCTCTCTCTCTCTCTCGATAGTGTTTTTCTGAAACAGAATGATCTTTCTCTCTCTCTCTCTCTCTCTCTCTCTCTCTCTCTCTCTCTCTCTCTCTCTCTCTCAGTATCGAGTTGCTCTGAAGCAGAAATTCTCTCTCTCTCTCTCTCTCTCTCTCTCTCTCTCTCTCAAGTGTAGTGTTTTTCTGAAACAAATTATCTCTCTCTCTCTCTCTCTCTCTCTCTCTCTCTCTCTCTCTCTCTCTCTCTCTCTCTCTCTCTCTCTCTCTCTCAATCATTTCCTTCCTATATCATAAATAAGAGCAATTCTAACCTTCGTCCTTCATTTATCATGCATTATCTCTCTCTCTCTCTTCTTATCTTTATTGTCGTACTTCTTCGGTTCCTTTGTGCTGTCACGTCTCTTTGTTATCTGACTCTTCCCGTCTCCCCAGGCATTCGACATTCACTACTCTCTTCCGTGTTCTCAACCACTTCCGGTCTTTTTTTATGTATTGTTACCTCGTCTTGTTTGTTGCAATAATTTTTATTCATCGTCTTTTATTCTTGTTTAGCCCCGTAGGGGTTAGTGCCGTCAGTGCACCTCATGCGGTGCACTGTAGGCATTACTTAAGGCTCTTTGCAGCGTGCCTTCGGCCCCTAGCTGCAACCCCTTTCGTTCCTTTTACTGTACCTCCTTTCATATTCTCTTTCTTCCACCTTACTTTCCTCAACCCTCTCCTAGCAATTGATTCATAGTGCAACTGCTTTGAGGTTTTCCTCCTGTTACACCTGTCAAACCTTTTCCTGTCAATTTCCGTGTCAGCGCTGATTGACCTCATAGGTCCCAGTGCTTGGCCTTTGGCCTAAATTCTACATTCACTTCTATTCAATTTATTCTTGTTAACATCATCCTTTGTTAAACCTTTTCATTCGTCTCCCAAATATTTTCATTCATCTTGTCATATTTTAGTTTATTCGTTGTTCTTTCATTGTTTCCATAATGAATGTAATGTTACAGACTTTTGTTTTAGCGTCATTTGAACTTTCACATTTCATATGATGATTGAATCATTGGAAATCTCCATTTTTGAATATTTTCCGTTACCTTCAATTTCTCTCAATTTTATTTTCCTAATCGCGATCTCCCTCCATCGTTCAATTCTTCTTCAGTTCATCACGCTTTTGTTGCTGTCCGACTTGCATCTGTTTTCGATGAATTATTGCAAATTTCTCTCTTTTTTTCCATTTCCCTCTTACGAATCTGTTCGCATCCCGCAAATCTCCTCTGGTTTTTCTCCTCATTACCATTTCCACCTGCGATTCTCTTCTGCGCCTCTTATTCCCATTCTCCCCCTTTTTCATTCTTATATTTCATTCCTCTTTCGTTTCGTGAGATTTCATTTATGTGGTTTTTGGTTCGGATCTAAAAATCTTATGATCCCGATTACCTGGTTTTTTTTTTTTATCGGCCAGTCACCTGTGATTTTCTTCTGCTCTTCCTCGTTCCGTTCCTCCTTCTATCTCTTATTTACTCCTACCATCATCCTTATATGCATTTGCTCATCCTCCTCCTTCCACTCCTCCTCCTCCTCCTCCTCCTCCTCCTCCTCCTCCTCCACAGGTGTTCGCATGGCAAGCACACGCCAGTCTCCCTGGATTTATTGATCAGTCGGGCAAGGGTGCGCATGCGCCCTGCTTTCCCGCCAACCTTTGTGTGGAGAGGGTATTCTTTCCTTTACTTACCCCCCTACCCCCACTGCCCACCCACCCACCCACCCCTTGCCCCTTACCCCCTTTCCATTCACCACCCCCCTCCTCTTCTTAAGCAGACAAGCAGAGATATGCCTCTCTGTCAGGTTTTGCATTAGAGAGAAGTGAAATGACATCGTTGGCCCGTTTCAAATTTTACCTTTGTTTCGGAGGGGGGAAAGACCCGTGATTCTCTCTCTCTCTCTCTCTCTCTCTCTCTCTCTCTCTAATTTAATTATCCCTCCTTAAAGCTACCTGCTGTTGTTCTCACTCATTTTTTAAAAAATATTTTATCTCATCTACTCTGCTTTTGAACCAGTTGCCTCGTTTTCACCAAAATTGTACTACGTATCATTAGCTTTAATAACGACAGACTTTTGGGGTGCATGAGATTCAAACCAGTCAGTAAGTTATTTAAGCTTTGCAGCATTAGCCTTAATGGCTCCATCGACCGCTCGTGGTGCGCGCACAACTTGGCCGTCTCATCGGGATCGAATAGTTACTGTTGTCCCTCTTGCAAACCAGCGGCCATCGCTCTGGGGAGGCCTTTGGGGCGAGTTTCCATTGCCTGCTCACTCTTTTGCGTTGTTCAGCTCTCTCTCTCTCTCTCTCTCTCTCTCTCTCTCTCTCTCTCTCTCTCTCATGTTATCGCTATTCATGATCTTTAAGGATCTATGTAGTGCCATTTACCATTTTATGAATATTTATCATATGAGGGAATGTGTCATTATTCTAATATAGTAGGCCATTACTTATTAAGTGGAGAGGCATCGTTGATCATTTGGGAGAACGATAGCTTTCGTTATCCAGAAAGAGGCCTTTTTTTTTTTTATTCATCTCAGTTTTACCACACGCCATCTATCATTCGATCGATCTACACACACACACACACACACATGTATATATATATATTTTGTGTGTGTATATATATATATTATGTGTGTGTATAGTGTATGTATATATATGTATATATATATATATATATATATATATATATATATATATATATATATATATATATATAAATATATATATATATATCTGGTATATATATATATATATATATATATATATATATAAATTATAATATACACTATATATATATATATATATATATATATATATATATATATATGACTATTTACACATTAATTAACAAAATGGTTTCAATATTGGTCTTTTACACAAACATTCACATTTTATAATATATATATATATATATATATATATATATATTATATGACACATATATACCAGTCGGCCGATATGTGTGTGTGTGTGTGGTATATTACGGGATATATCAATGTATGTAATATATATATATATATATATATATATATATATATATATATATATATATATATATATATATATATATATATATATATATATATATATGTGTGTGTGTGTATAGTGTACAGTATATATATATATATATATATATATATATATATATATATATATATATATATATATATATATGTATGTATATATATAAATGTATATATATATATATATATATATATATATATATATATATATATATATATATATATGTGTGTAAAGTGTACAATATATATATTATATATAATATTATATAATGCGAATATATGTGTAAAAGACGAGATTTGGAAACCATTTTGTTAATTAAGAGCTTTTAAAAATAAAATGCTATCAATAACTTGATTCAACAGAAACTTACACGGATCAAGGATGCATGAATTGAGAATTTGCGTTTGTGTGTTTTTTTTTTTATCTTAATGAGACCGTGCGGTCTGATTAACTTCCGAAAAATACGCAAATTTATTCATTCATTTTGAAGTTTTGTCGTCCTGGCTCCCCTCTTCTCCCAGCAACCTCCAGACTTTGGAATCCTTGATAATCATTGTTATGGTGAATCGAGTTATCCCCCGTTTGGTCATCTGTCTATATTCTGTGTTTTGTTAACGAGAGAGAGAGAGAGAGAGAGAGAGAGAGAGAGAGAGAGAGAGAGAAGAGAGCTCCTAAAGAAAGTTTCTGAAAAAGTAGATGGGCCGGTAAAAATTTTTTCAGGCAATCTCTACCTTTGGGTGATGTGCTTGGTGTGAATTTGATGTGAAAGGTCTTGAGTCCATTGCTCTGCAAAATGACGAATCATTTCTCAACCAGAATCAGGAGAAAAATAAATGTAAATAATTTCAACAGGAGAAAAATAAATATAAATAATTTCAACAGGAAAAAATTCTGAGTGCCCACGTCAGAGTTGAATGGTCACATTCAATAGGAACGTGTATTTAATAGCCAAATTGACCCCTTAAAGTCTTCGTGTCATTGTGGATTAAGCTGTGATCTCACGCCACCTACGGAGGGGAGAACGTCTGCATTTTGATCCCTTCGAGTGTCTGGCGTTCCTTAAAAAGAGTGCCCCGTAGGGAGGGGGCGGGGGTAGTGCCGTCAGTGCCCAGGCATTACTTTAAGGTTCTTTGCAGCGTGCCTTCGGCCCCTAGCTGCCACCACTTTCGTTCCTTTTACTGTACCTCCTTTCATATTCTCTTTCTTCCATCTTAACTTTCCTCAACCCTCTCCTAACATTTGTTTCATAGTGCAACTGCTTTGAGGTTTTCCTCCTGTTACGCCTCTCAAACCTTTTACTGCCAATTTCCATTTCAGCGCTGAATGACCTCATGGGTCCCAGTGCTTGGCATTTGGTGTAAATTCTATATTTAATTCAATTCATAAAAAGAGTAAAATTTAATTTAAATGAAATCGAGAAGCTAAAAAAGGTCGACGTGGCTAAGAAAATGCATTTGCACGGATGAGTGTTTTGAGTAACTTCTACAGGGGACGCCACTTTCTACAAAGATACAAATT
>NC_089753.1:31591412-31603912 GCF_040412425.1 Macrobrachium rosenbergii | reverse complement strand
GATGCAAATTGCGACACCATTTGGCAGTCATCATCCAAGAACGCTTGTATTTAGTGTATAAAAATTTAATAATAACGACCAAATATGTATGAAAACAGTTGTGATCAGTTTCAGAAGAAATTTAATTACAAGTCTAAAATGGACAGAGAAATGGTCTAGAATACTTTAGTACTTTTATAAACGGACCTATTGAACTTTTACTCATTTCTCTTTGTTGAATATATATATAGTATTTCTCTTTGTTGGTCAGAACATCGTTAGGTAATGCTTGTTAGTTTTCCGTAAAAGAAAACTATTGTGCCGGCTTTGAAAGTCTGACCGCACGTTTTTTTTTTTTTTGTCCTCCTCAGATCTTAAAAACTACGGAGGCTAGAGGGCTGCAAATTGGTATGTTGATCATCCACCCTCCAATCATCAGACATACCAAATTGCAGCCCTCTAGCCTCACCAGTTTTTATCTTATTTAAGGTTAAAGTTAGCCATAATCGCGCCTCTGGCAACAATATAGGATAGGCCACAACCGGGCCGTGGTTAAAGTTTCATGGGCAGCGGCTCATACAGCATAATACCGAGACCACCGAAAGATAGATCTATTTTCGGTGGCCTTGATTATACGCTGTAGCGGCTGTACAGAAAATTCGATTGCGCCGAGGAAACTTCGGCGCATTTTTCACTTGTTTTTCCAGAGGTCAGTTAAATGACCCCCATCATGAGGTTTCCAGAGAAGTGCCTTTTGCAGTGCTGTTGATCTTTCCCTAATTGAGGACACTTTAAGTGGTGAGCACTTTTCTGTGCCTGAATCCATTTTTCAATTACTTTATTTACCTCCTGGGAGATGGTTTTCATGTTCAGTTCCATATCCGGGTTTCTTTATAATTTGTTTGTGGTCTTTCCTTTAGGTTTTAATTGTTTTGGGGGACTCTTTTGATTTGTTGCTTTTGAAATACAATTTTCATTTTCGTTTTTTTTTTTTTTTTTCATACTGCACTTAGGATAGCTACCTTCGTATATGCGCGTCATAATTGAATTTAGTTTTCGCAAAAAAATGAAGGAAAGCAAAAAGTGAAGCTTGATGTCATTAATGCGGTAACAGTTGAATATTTTCTCATTAGGTGAGGTGTTTCAGTTTCTCGACCCTCCTAAAGGTGAAGTTGGTGATCCATAAATAATTACAGCTGAAACTAAAATGCTACGTCCATTTAGACCAGTGATTCTCAAACTGGGTGTGCCGTGGGACCCCAGGGGTGCCGCAAGATTGTCACGAATTTTGCCTTGGCTTGATCACCTCAATAAACATTTGTAAAAAAAAAAAAAAGTGAAGAAGTCTTCATATAATTATTATCAGTGTGTCTACCCTATTATGTTTATCTAATTCTTCTGATATGCTCTGTGTTTGTACAGTATATTTCTGCATGTATGGTGTGCTGATTTTGGTTTGAGTGTGGATAATAATGTTATCCATTAAATAAGAAGTTAATTCATGCGATATGGTAGGATGGTGAAGAATGGGTGCCGCGGTCATGATTACATTAATAAGGGTGTCATCACTGAAAAAAAATTGAAAAGCACTGATTTAGACTGCTATTTCTTCATCTGGCGAAATTTCTTCTTAACTTCGGTTATATAATTATCAATATTTATATTTATTTCATCTTCCATGAGCAACATGAAATTATTATTGTTAGGAAATCCACCAGTATTTACTGTAGCAACAAAATATCAGCTCGATTAATGTTTGTTTAATTTGAGAGAAGCTATTGTAGTGGGGTTTTTTTTAATTATTATTCTCAACTAAAGCAAAAAATATTATCACTTTTGTAATAGCTAAATGGCAGAACACTAAGCTAATGCATGGAGAAAACACTATAAAGGGCTCTGAAAGAGTCAATTTTATTCTCAAGGAAAATTTTCGTTCGGCAGGATGTTGAACTTGGGACACACTTTCAGATCATCGATTATAATTTCTGTTTTTCCTGAATATTCTGTGTCGGAGCACCACGAACCTGCACTTTTGAAAATAAGGGATCTAGGGGCGTGTATACAGTTAATTTTAGTTATGAATTTAGTATCTCGTTTAAATTAATTTGGTAATTTTATTAATATTATGATAAAGTCTAGACTGCTTTGAAGCTCATCTAAGGAGCTTTATGAAAAGGTGAATATTGGAGAATGCCAAAATCTGAGAATTTGGACAGTGGGCTGGTTTAAATTTCTGGTTGTAGCAAAACATATTGAATGTGGGTAACACTCTCCGTAGAGTTTTTCAATTAATAGTTATAGCGTAAAAAAAACATATTGAAATATGGGTAACATTCCCCGTAGACTTTTAGTCTTCTTGCAGTGTCAGTGACATTTGAAGAACACTTTACATAAGAATGTACTTGAAGAATAATGTTGGTAAAAATATACTTGAAGAATATAAAGTTAGAATGTACTTGAAGAATAATGTAGGTAAGAATGTACGTCAAGAATAATGCAGATAAAATTATACAGTTATCATAATTGTTTCCATAGTTCGAAACTGTCCTATAGTTTTTATCTTCTTAGTTTTACAGTTTCTCACTGCGCATTTGTGGTCATTCAAGAGGTTGAGTTAGTATTATATTCCCTGTTCTTTCCATGTAATTTTGCATTTACTTCAGTTTGATGCATTTTATCAATTAAAATAATTTTTTCAATTCCGCTTTCGTCTCTTGGTTCCTATTTCTGTTATTCCTCTTTCTCCGTATTTGTCTCTCTCTACTGCTTCTGTTTGTCTCTCAATCTTCCTTTTTTTCTAGTTTTTACCCCTTGCGTATGCCTTTTTACATTTTCCATTTCACCCCTTTTTCTGCTCAAACGTTTCAGTTTGGTGTCGACATATTTCTGTTTTTGGATTCTGCAGCATTTTTTTATTTCCTGCGGGAAAGTGATGCTGCGTTTTGATGAACTTCGTCTCTGCAAGCATGCTTGTAACTCCCAAGATTTGCTTTTCCTGTGTCAGAGTGCTTTTGTATGCTCTTATGCCCTTACGAAGCGCAGTAGAGGAGTTAGAAGTTTGTGTTGTCCTCTGTTTAGGCGGAATGAGGTTATTTCTGATATACGTCGAGTTAATATGAATCTAATTTATTCATTTATTTGCTCATTTATTGTTTCAAAGTTGGACAAGCAGTATGTAGCAGATTCACATTTTTATATTCTTTCTTTCGTGTACAGCATGTATAGTTTATGAAATTAGAGATAATGTAATATTTTTCATAGTTTTTTTGTCTCCACACTCTCCTCTCTCTCTCTCTCTCTCTCTCTCTCTCTCTCTCTCTCTCTCTCTCTCTCTCTCTCTCTCTCTCTACTCTCAGATACCCATAATAAACTAAGAAAGGCAGACCATGCTTAAATACTTGAGACAATGATACCACAAGGCAGAGGACCGTAAATCTCTCTCTCTCTCTCTCTCTCTCTCTCTCTCTCTCTCTCTCTCTCTCTCTCTCTCTCTCTCTCTCTCTCCTCTCAGATAACCATAATAAACTAAGGCAGGCATACCTAAATACTTGAGTTACCAAAAGGCTGCCCACCGTAAATCTCTCTCTCTCTCTCTCTCTCTCTCTCTCTCTCTCTCTCTCTCTCTCTCTCAGATAGCCATAATGAACTAAGAAAAGCAGACATACCTAAATACTTGAGATACCACAAGGCAGCCCACAGTAAATCTCTCTCTCTCTCTCTCTCTCTCTCTCTCTCTCTCTCTCTCTCTCTCTCAGATACCCATAATGAACTAAGAAAGGCAGACACACCTGAGTACTTGAGATACCACAAGTCATTGCAGCGTAAATCCCCTCCTAAGCGTCGTCGATTGCACGACCTCAATCTATGCAAAAGCTAAACTGCTGTTAGAACAGCATCCAGACAGCAGGCGGTTGCCCCTGGAGACGCTGTGAAAGACAGCTGATGTCATTCTCCGACTTTCCTGCGTCGCCCTGTCACGCCCTTACGGTGTCTAAGGGTCGCCTTATGGGCGGAAGATGTCCCATAGTAGCTGAGGTAAGCTAATTTGGGGGTTTATTAGGAGGGAGTTCCGCGTGTCTGTCCCTGGCTGGCATGGTGTAAGGTGGAGATGTGAGAGCACAGGGGAAGGGAAATTGAAGGATTAAGCAAATAGTTGATTCTATATATATATATATATATATATATATATATATATATATATATATATATATATATATATATATATATATATATATATATATATATATATATATATTTTGAATCACATCAGGATCGAAACCCAGGTCTTTCAGTCGATCCTCATGTGAGTCAGAAATTTATTTCTGTTCCACACGTGATTGTGTGTTGGTTATTTATTATATATATATATATATATATATATATATATATATATATATATATATATATATATATAGTATATATATGTATGTATGTATGTATGTATGTATGTATACACATATATATATTAATATGTATATATATATATATATATATATATATATATATATATATATATATATATATATATATATATATATATATGTATGTATGTATAATGTTTATATTTAATGTCTGTGTGTGGGAGTGTGTATGTTGTTAAGTTCATTGTTTACGAGTTTTCAATACCAGCCGTAAGTTTACTAACTGTCAACTCAAATTGAAAGTTTACGTAATTGGTTTTATTGTTAAGCGTATTATAAAAAACGAGAGAGAGAGAGAGAGAGAGAGAGAGAGAGAGGAGAAGGGTGTTTTACGTAGTTCATAGAACCTCGTTCCTGTTCAGTATTGCTGACAACACATGAAAAGTCAATTCGGGACAGCAAAATGAAAATGGGAAAAAATATGTTGGCAGAACTGAAAAGATTCAATCTTTCCACTGGAAGAAAATAAAGAAAAAAGGAGAATGCATCAGTCGTTCTCGGTTTCTGGCAAATGGACTGAAATGGGAGCAACATTTCTGATAATGAAATCAAACTTTGGAAATGTACATTTTATACATAAGTTACTCTCTGTCCATTTGATTCTTATAAGTGTATTATGTGAAAAGTTTGCCGAGATGTGACTTTGGCCAGTTACAGAATTATATGCTTCTCTCTCTCTCTCTCTCTCTCTCTCTCTCTCTCTCTCTCTCTCTCTCTCTCTCTCTCGTTATATATTGCAAGTTATTAGCAATACTGAGTTTTCAGTATAAAATGCTGGAACGTAACGAGACTTTTTTAATCTAACACTGAAAAGTTTGAGAATTCTGAAACTCTAGTATTATAACGTCCGCCTGTACGTGTGTACAGATATTTATTTATACTTTATGTTGCTTTTATCTCGCTTTTATATTTTTTTAGTCCATTTTTTTATGCTTTATCGTTTTTCAGTTGTTTATCTGTCTCTCGATGAGTATTATTTATAGATTCGCATGTTAGTTATGCATATGACACCTTTTGATTTTCTTTTGCAGGTACGTTGAGAATGAAATGATTGCTGTTCCCCCTTTTTGGTCACGCTAATTGGTGAGTACTGTTCTCAGTGTAAATCAGTATTCTTTCCTACTGTATTATGCGTATGTTTTTATTCTATTTTATTTCATGCGCTGTTTATTGTCTTCTTTCATTACCTCCGCGAAGGAGTTTAGGATTCTGGTTCGATTTTGTTTGATATCGGTTTGTCTGTTTGTTGGCAGGATTACGAGAAAAGTTAGGTGGTAGTTTTTTTAGGAATGGAATGGAATATAGAATTTCGGCCAAAGGCCAAGCACTGGGGCCTATATGGTCATTCAGTGCTGAAAGGGAAATTGAGAGTAGAAAGGTTTGAAAGGTGTAACAGGAGGAAAATGTCGCAGTTGCACTATGAAACGATTGTTAGGAGAGGGTGGATAGCAATGAAGAAAGAGAATATGAACAGAAGTGCAGTAAAAGGAATGAAAAGGGTTGCAGTTAGGGACCGAGGGACGCTGCAAAGAACCTTAAGTAATACCTACAGTGCACCGCGTGAGGTGTGCTGATGGCGCTATCCCTACGGGATTAGTTTTTAGGGATATTTTCCAGAAGGTGGGCGGGTCTTTTGATTGCCATCGAAGAAATTAGATTTGGATAGAGATAAAATAATACATTTTTTGGAGACACGATGATTTTGGGGGTGTGGGCCAATTGCTCTCTCGTATTTTGCATGTTCCATGTTTAAGGAATCTGGAACATTACGCGCCATTACTGTATATTTTTTAAAACAATTTCGTTTTCCACTTTTGCAAGAAAGTCGCACCGGAGGTTATGTCACCTACGCTGTCAGAAGGTTTTTTTTCTGCTTGTTATCCGTCACTTGGCTTCAGATAATTTAATGAAGAATGGTAGATTTTCATCTCCGAATGTTTATGACATACTGCGGATTGCTTCAGCCGCGCCCCGTGAGTTGAAAATATGATTATCGTGCTTTGGCAACATAACGGCAAACAATGCGTCCAATTTCTTAGCGGTAGGTTGCCAAGGTATCATAATGAAATCTTCAGTCTCACTGGCCTTGACAACGGTACTCTGAGTTTCTTGTGCGTAAGATGGCGGTGTCCTTACAAATATTAAATAAAAGACAAAATACAGAGAAATTTAGTTTTAAATAGTCAACTCGGTTTCCAAGAATTTTGTGCTCTTCGACAGCACTCCGTCATCACCTCCGATCACCGGCATACATCTTCATTACTCGATCATCCATCATCATCTCGAGTCTGTCAACCCATCTGCAGGGCGCCCATCATTCGATCGCACCCATGATGATGGATGAAGTAATCTGCGGTACGGATGACTGATAATTTTCCCTGGGAATTAATAGGAATACTCGGTACATTCAGAAGAATTGTCACAGAGACGGATGTTTGTTTCATTTTGCTCTGATGGTTTATTATCGCCGAAAATCCTTCCAGGTTTCCGAGGCTGGGCTTTGGTCCTGGGTGGTATTTTCCAGCGTTTGTGGGCTTTGACCCTATAATATCATCTATTCTATCTATCTGTCAATCAGTAGTTTTTATTTTATTTAAGATTAAAGTTAGCCATAATCCTGCGTCTGGCAACGATATAGACCAAGCCACCACCGGGCCGTGATTAAAGATTCATGGTCCGCGGCTCATACAGCATTATACCGAGACCGCTGAAAGATAGATCTGTTCCCGGTGGCCTTGATTATACGATGTATAGAAAACTCGATTGCGCCGAAGAAACTTCGCCGCATTTTTTACTTGATTATTATGATTTTAAATAATGTAATATTGCTGTTCCTTGTAAAATACTGATCATGTCTGAAGACGTTCTCTCGTGCACTTAATAATGTATCTCATATCTTGCTTAAACATACATATTGTATATGATGTTGTTTGTTGAAATTTCAGAATCTTGAGAAAAAACGACAATAATAAGGATATTCCCAAAAGCATAATGAAAATAATGGTAATTGTGATTGTTTTAAGACTTAAAGTAAAGTGCGACAAACGACGAGGATTGAACAGAATAAATGCTATTGGTGATTTTAAAGATTAAAACCTTGGGTTCTTTACAGCGTCCCTCCGACCTCTAGCTGCAAAATCTATAGATCAGTCTTTCATTCCTTTACTGAGGAAATAATGTGTAACAGTACTCCGTTCATATTCTCTTTCCTTCCATCTTCGTGTCCACCCTCTCCTAACAATTGATTCTTAGTGGAACTGCGAGGTTTTAATGTCGTTATACCTGTCAAACCTTTTTCCGTCTATTTCCGTTTCAGCGCTGAATGACCTGTCAGAGGAACAGGGTCCCAGTGAAATAATGTGGCATGTATGCCTAAAATCTATAGAACAGTCAATCTCTCTCTCTATCTCTCTCTCTCTCTCTCTCTGTCTCTCTCTCTACTCTAATGTCACTAATAATTAGAACAGCAGCGAGTACAGGTAGCAGTACCGAGGAAATAATGTCAGGGGAACAGTACCGAGGAAATAATGTCAGGGGAACAGTACCAAGGAGATAATGTCACGGGAACAGTATCGAGGAAATAATGTCAGGGGAACAGTACCGAGGAAATAATGTCAGGGGAACAGTACCGAGGAAATAATGTCAGGGGAACAGTACCGAGGAAATAATGTCAGGGGAACAGTACCGAGGACATAATGTAAAGGGAACAGTACCGAGGAAATAAAGTCAGGGGAACAGTACCGAGGAAATAATGTCAAGGGAACAGTACCGAGGACATAATGTAAAGGGAACAGTACGAAGACATAATGTCAGGGGAACAGTACCGAGGAAATAATGTAAAGGAAACAGTACCGAGGAAATAATGTCAAGGGAAGAGTACCGAGGAAATAATGTCAGGGGAACAGTACCGAGGACATAATGTCAGAGGAACAGTACCAAGGAAATAATGTCAGGGGAACAGTAAGAGAGGAAATAATGTCAGGGGAACAGTACTGAGGAAATAATGTCAGGGAACAGTACCGAGGAAATAATGTCAGGGGAACAGTACCGAGGAAATAATGTCAGGGGAACAGTACCGAGGAAATAATGTCAGGGGAACAGTACCGAGGAAATAATGTCAGGGGAACAGTACCGAGGAAATAATGTCAGGGGAACAGTACCGAGGAAATAATGTCAGGGGAACAGGAACAGTAACAGAGAAAAAATAATGTCAGGGGAACAGTACCGAGGAAATAATGTCAGGGGAACAGTACCGAGGAAATAATGTCAGGGGAACAGTACCAAGGAGATAATGTCACGGGAACAGTATCGAGGAAATAATGTCAAGAGAACAGTACCGAGGAAATAATGTCAGGGGAACAGTACCGAGGAAATAATGTCAGGGGAACAGCACCGAGGAAATAATGTCAGGGGAACAGCACCGAGGAAATAATGTCAGGGGAACAGTACCGAGAAAATAATGTCAGAGAAACAGTACCGAGGAAATAAAGTCAGGGGAACAGTACCGAGGAAATAATGTCAAGGCAACAGTACCGAGGAAATAATGTCAAGGGAACAGTACCGAGGAAGTAATGTAAAGGGAACGGTACCGAGAAAATAATGAGTTTCGGTCTGTTGCGCTTAAGCTCTTGGCCGACTCTTTCAGTCGTGGAGGAGAGATTTGTTCGATATCATCATCATCACTTGCTGGAGATCTCTCGCCCCCAAGCGAGGTTTCGCCCTTGTGGGAATGAGAGAGAGAGAGAGAGAGAGAGAGAGAGAGAGAGAGAGAGAGAGAGAGAGAGAGAGAGAGAGAGAGCACACAATCGGAGGTCCGTTTTGATTTTCGTTTTATTCTTCATCTCTTGTTTCAGGTATAGAACTAAGCAAACAAATTGGAAAGTAAACCACTTGAAGTGAATGCATTCAGAAGCAATTAAATCAAAGTACATATATATATATATATATATATATATATATATATATATATATATATATATATATATATATATATATATATATATATGGCCTCCTTTGCTTCCGTGATACAAATAAATGATATTGCTTATATATTCTATACAAAGATCCTCTGGCGAGGGAAATTAGCAACCATGATGTTCTGCAGCCAATTATATTTTATCGTCTGTCTTTTCTTGTACTTCCTCGTCAGTGCACCTCATATGGACCACTGTAGGCATTACTTAAGGTTCTTTGCAGCGTGCCTTTCATGGCCCCTAGCTGCAAGCAACCACTTTCGTTTCTTTAACTCTACCTCCTTTCATATTCTCTTTCTTCCATCTTACTTTCCACCCTCTCCTAACAACTGATTCATAGTGCAACTGCTTTGAGGTTTTCCTCCTGTTACACCTTTCAAACCTTTTACTGTCAATTTCCGTTTCAGCGTTGAATGACCTCATAGGTCCCAGTGCTTTGCCTTTGGCATAAATTCTGTATTCAATTCAATTCAGTTTTTTTGTACTTACATAAATATGTGTATTTATAAATATTTGTATAATTATGAATTTTTTGGCACAAACACCTTGACATTTTTTTACATTCACAAACATTAAGCTACAAGTGTCGCTAAATATCCAGTTCACTCTAACTCGGGAATACAAAGAGTATTCATAGATGATAAGCGATTTTTCAGCAGGGAGATTCGAACCTCCGACTGGTTTGGAAACCGACGACTTACAGTGACTTTTTTTTTTTTACCACAGAGCCATCAAAAATAGAGGTATTAAATTGATGCCGTCTCTACATTACATATGCCTCTCGAATTCAGGTGTTTGTACTTAGAATCGATATCAACCCACTTCCACCGTGATAGCTGATTGGTACGTTTGTAATACGTGGCTATTTATGAATTATTTGCCACATATACCGTTATAGTTTTTATATTTAGGATATGTAATGAAGCCTATGTGGAGTTGAAACTTTGCTGGGCCTTTTTCAAGTTTGGGAAATGAAGTCAATCATGTGGATTGTGTGTCTAAATGGAAAGGAGCTGAACGTACTGGTAAAGAGAGACAAAGCCTTTCTCTATCCATCACGGTGATTAGATTCTCTCTCTCTCTCTCTCTCTCTCTCTCTCTCTCTCTCTCTCTCTCTCTCATTTGTAAGGCAAGTCATATATTCGGTCAAATGAGTGGAAAGATTGTCAATGCATTTTGACTCTCAAGTAGCTTTTGTACCTTAATTTTATGTCGTTATCAGCGAAGTCACTTTATACTATTATTTGTTGATTTCCATTAACTGTTCATCAAAATATAGTATAGTCTGTAGGCCACTTTTCATTTTATTCAGTTGCAGTGTTTGTTAATTTTCAGAGTATCTTTGTCTTTGCTGATGGCTTTAAAACACCTTAGGAATCGAGATATTGTGTCATTTGAGGACTGTTTATATGGTTTAAATTTTTACCTCTTTCGGCTTTTGTAATGAGCATTTGTTTAGGAGAAAAGTAATACAAGTCATTGCATGAATTATAAGCCCATAAAGCTATCTGTTGTCCTTGGGCCTTTGTGAGTTACGGTTTTGATTGAGAGAGTCAGTGCAAAGGAAGAATTTATGCGAACACAACTAATATTTACATATGAGTTTTGTATACTTTGGTGTCTCCATTGTACACTGGCATCCCTCACTGTATAAAGACCTCGTACACGATGCTCGACAAGTTATCGTGCGGAAACTTGGGCCAACGCCTCCTGCCCTTGTTTGGCGCCTGTTCCAGGTGGGTGCATCTCCAGGTCATTAGCTGGAAGATCCGTGAAATGACTCGGCTCAATCTCACAAATAACTCCTTCTCTCTCTCTCTCTCTCTCTCTCTCTCTCTCTCTCTCTCTCTCTCTCTCTGGTGTAACTGACTTTGGGCTGAAGTCTGCAATTACCCCTCCGGCTTTACAGCCTGAGACAAATGGTTGTGTGGACCCTTGATTAAGGTAAGTTCGTCTCAGGCAGAGTTCGTTTTTTTTCGGACTGGGATAACTTTGAAAATTCCATTCATTCGTTCTCTTCTCTCTCTCTCTCTCTCTCTCTCTCTCTCTCTCTCTCTCTCTCTCTCTCATTGATAACTTCGGATGATTCTCTCTCTCTTTTGGAAGTACCATTTTTTGTTGGTACTTTGCAAAGTTTCAAGACTAAATGAACTTGTTCTGGTTTATGTCAATTAGAGAGGTTTGGTTTATTTCTTCTGAAAGAGAAAAAGAGACGCCATATTGCATCTGATGCCCTTTTGTGATTGGTTGTACGCTGATTTTTTTTTTAGATAGCATTAATAGTTGATGGTTAAAAAAAAAAATAGTATTACTCCCGATGCACTGTAGTCAGGGCATATAAGGTATTTTATCCTAATGGCTTCTTGTAGTTTTCTGTAAAAGAAAACTATTGTGCCGGCTTTGTCTGTCCGTCCGAATTTAATTCTGTCCGCACTTCTCTGTCCGCCTTCAGATCTTAAAAACTACTGAGGCTAGAGTGCTGTAAATTGGTATGTTGATCATCCACCCTCCAATCATCAAACATACCAAATTGCAGCCCTCTAGCCTCAGTAGTTTTGATTCTGCTTAAAGTTAAAATTAGCCATAATCGTGCATCTGGCAACGATATAGGACAGGCCACCACCGAAAGATAGATCTATTTTCGGTGGCCTTGATTATACGCTGTAGCGGCTGAACAGAAAACTGGATTTTCCCGAAGAAACTTCCCCGCATATTTTACTCGTTTAGAATGACTTACAAATATAAAGATTTATTCAAATACCGACTTTGGAATATCTCAGTGACCTTTGGACCCTCTCCGAGAACCACTGATGATTGGACGAGAGAGAGAGAGAAAAAGTTAAGTATATCTTAGTTTAACCAGACCACTGAGCTGATTAACAGCTCTCCTAGAGAGGGCTGGCCGGAAGGATTAGATTTATTTTACGTGTCTAAGAACCAACTGGTTACCTAGCAACGGGACCTACAGCTTATTGTGGAATCCGAACCACATTATGACGAGAAATGAATTTCTATCACCAGAAATAAATTCCTCTAATTCTTCACTGGCCGGTCGGAGAGTCGAACGCTGGGCCAACAGCGTGCTAGCCGAGAGCTCTACCCACCCCTCCAATGAAGAACTGAGAGA
>NC_089753.1:31486412-31586412 GCF_040412425.1 Macrobrachium rosenbergii | reverse complement strand
TTGCATCCAGCGCGAGAATGTATTCTGTAAACGAAAAATATTGCTAATTTCCGATATATCAGTGAAACCATTCATCGACTCATATTTTGTCAGTAAAAAAAATATTGATTGATTTAGTTATAGAATTGACGAATGTGAAGATTGCAAAGAAGTGTAAACTCTCTCTCTCTCTCTCTCTCTCTCTCTCTCTCTCTCTCTCTCTCTCTCTCTCTCTCTCCCTAACAACTGATTCATAGTGCAACTGCGAAGTTTTCCTCCCGTTACACCTTCCAAACTTTTACTGTCAATTTTCTTTTCAGCTCTGAATGACCTCATTAGTCCCAGTGCTTAGCCTTTGGCCTAAATTCTGTATCCAATTCACTTCTCTCTCTCTCTCTCTCTCTCTCTCTCTCTCTCTCTCTCTCTCTCTCTCTCTCTCTCTCTCATTTTTTAAATTGAAATGCGATAGTCAATTTGCTTAGCGGCCGAGCTCTATTTGATTTGATGTGTGAGTTTGTTTTTTTTTTTTTTTTAATAGCCACTTGTTGACTTTGTCCTTACTCCGAGGAGGCTGTTGGTATATTGAGAAGCCAGACACATAATTTACCTTTATTTACATTTCACCTTTTTTCCATTTTGTAAGCTTAGTTTTACCTCCTTTTTAAAACGAAAAGGAAAAAAATATGAAGAAGAATTTATACAAGAAGGGAAATGGAATTTTTATGCAAACTACATTATTACGTTTATTAATATTTTTAGCTGCGTTTTATTTTCATTTTTGTAAGCTTAATTTTACCTCCATTTCACAAAGAAAAGAAAAGAAATGTAAAGGGAAATTTGACACGAGAGAGTGAAGATTTATGCAAACTGCAGGATATTGAGGCAAAAGTCATGTAAACCAGATATTTTCCAATTTTACAATAACAGTTTATATATGTATATAAACCAGACATTTTCCAATTTTACAATAACAGTTTATATATGTATATATATATGTATGTATATATATATATATATATATATATATATATATATATATATGTATATATATATATATATATATATATATATATTTGTTAAATATCAAGATAAAAATGAATATGAAAAAAAATGAGACATTCACCAGGACTGATAAAACAATGTAAAGAGTAAAATATAAAGCTAAATAAAATGAAATATTTATAAACACTTTTATGTTACGGCAAAAATATTTCTCTTCGAGCGAATGACATATGTAAAAAAAAATCAGAAAGGCTATTTATTCATTTATAAACTTTTCGCTTCTAACCGCCCCCACCCCCAAAAAAAAAAAAACATTTTTAACCAACATTTTGAACATTCGAAAATCGACATAGTTGAGATTAACGTGAGGGAGTAACGAGAGGTTCCAGCAAATCGCCTTCTTTGCTCTCCTGCCTCTTCAACACTGCGAAAGAATAATTATGCTCTAAATCAAACCTAATGTTTCTGCTCGCTACTCAAATTACCTCCGCCTCTCCTTTCAGGCCCTGGCGCTTACGTGGATTGCATGCTTCGTTTTCAGTGCCCTCCCCCTCCCCCCCCCTTCCCTCTCTCTCTCTCTCTCTCTCTCTCTCTCTCTCTCTCTCTCTCACTCTCACACACACACACACACACTCTCACACTCTCTCTCTCTCTCTCTCTCTGTTTCTCTCTCTCTCACTAACACACTTTCCCTCTCTCTCTTTCTCTCTCTCTAACACACCCAAGCACACCTCTCTCTCTCTCTCTCTCTCTCTCTCTCTCTCTCTCTCTCTCTCTCTCTCTCTAACACACACAAGCACACTTTCTCTCTCTAACACACAAGCACACTCTCTCTCTCTCTCTCTCTCTCTCTCTCTCTCTCTCTCTCACATAGCCACAAACATCGTGAAGTACATTGTACTTGTTCATTGAAATCGCCCGGATGAAGCATTACCACTTATCGATGCAGCGATGCTTTGCAGTTCATCGACTGAACTGGATGTATGCAGTCTGGCGTTGCAAGAGCTATGGTCACTGATAATGTCATACTTACAAACATTGCAGTACATGACAAAAAGCGAGACAGCCGAGAGTAATAGGAGTGAATTGGATCAGAAACAATTAAAAATAATCAACAGGTTGTCTCACTTTTTCTCATGTGCTGCAATGCTTGTAAGTATTACATTATCAACGACCATAGCTCTTGCAACGCCAGATTGCATACATCCCGTTCAATCGAGCAACTGCAAGCATCACCGCATCGATAAGTGGTAGTCTTTTAACTTGGTGATTTAAATGAGCAAGCAAAATGTACGACACGATGGTTGTGGCTGTGTGTGTGTGTGTGTATGTGTGTGTGAGAGAGAGAGAGAGAGAGAGAGAGAGAGAGAGAGAGAGAGAGAGAGAGAGAGAGAGAGAGATGCAAAAATGCCCTGCTTCACAACCCATGTTGTTCTCCTTTATGGAGCTCATGACGAAGTCAGGAAGGATCACATTTGCCCAGTCTTGTTCACTTTCCATATTCCATTCGGTTCCAGTCGATTCCTGTCTCCCCCGGGGGGGGCGTGGGGAGGGGGGGATGGCTGTGGATCTCGTGAGGTCAGAAGATGGCCTCTAAATAATTTGGTCAGTTCCTGCCGGAGTTGGAAGCCCTGGGCTGGTCTTCGGGATTAATGAGTGTTGGAGGGTTTGGGGGAAAGGCTATTTGTAGATTTGCATATATATATATATATATATATATATATATATATATATATATATATATATATATATATATATGTGTGTGTGTGTGTATGTATGAATGCATATATTTCGAAAGTTGGAATCAATAAGCGAAAGACTTATTTTAGTTTTAGTTTTCTGAAAAGAAAACTATTGTGCCGGCTTTGTCTGGCCGTCCGCACTTTTTCTGTCCGCCCTCAGATCTTTAAAACTACTGAGGCTAGAGGGCTGCAAATGGGTATGTTGATTATCCACCCTCCAATCATCAAACATACCAAATTGCAGCCCTCAAACCTCAGTAGTTTAAGGTTAAAGTTAGTCATAACCGTGCGTCTGGCAACGATATAGGCCAGGCCACCACCGGGCAGGTTAAAGTTTCATGGGCCGCGGCTCATACAGTATTATACCGAGACCACCGGAAGATAGATCTATTTTCGGTGGACTTGATTATACGCTGTACAGAAAACTCGATTGCATTACAAATTTTATTCTGATAGCGAAAAAAAATAGATTCTAACATAAGTCTCTGTCGAACGCAATTCAAGCACTGGTTACGAGGAGAAAATGTTGTACTGTTTGTCTCTTGTTATCAGGCAGAAACAACAGGAGATTCAATTCTTGGTAATTCTCTCTCTCTCTCTCTCTCTCTCTCTCTCTCTCTCTCTCTCTCTCTCTCTCTCGCTGTATCAGAGTCTTCACACACTGAAATAGGCCACTGGTGTATTAGAGGTCAGGTTGTTGACTTAAAATGAATGCATGATTGTGCTGGCGTTGCTGCAGTTAGTTCAGGACAAGGAATATGGTTTTCAATACTCTTTCTTTCTTATATCGCTTTTTCGTTCGCGAAAGAATTCATATTCACAGTATGAAGCTTTTATTGCCGGAAGTTTTCTTCGTTTTATCGATTAATCCGTCTTGTCTTTTTGTGAATTACTGCAAGTTTTTATTTTAGAATTTTTAGCTTTTAGTTTTTCTAAAAGAAAACTATTGAGATGGCTTTGTCTGTCCGTCCGCACTTTTTCTGTCCGCCCTCAGGTCTTAAAAACTACTGAGACTAGAGGGCTGTAAATTGGTACGTTGATCATCCACCCTCCAATCATCAAACATACCAAATTGTAGCCCTCTAGCCTCAGTAGTTTTTATTTTATTTAAGGTTAAAGTTGGCCATAATCGTGCATCTGGCAACGATACAGGTCAGGCCACCTCCTGGCAGTTTTTAAAGATTCATGGGCCGCGGCTCATACAGCATTATACCGAGACCACCGAAAGATGTAGATCTATCTTCGGTGGCCTTGATTTTACGATGTACAGAAAACTCGATTGCGCCGGAGAACCTTTGACGCATTTTTTACTTGTTTCTGTACAAGATGTCTTCTGTCCTTTATAGAAGGCGAGGTGTTTATCTCCCTTAGGAGAAAATCATTTTAATCGCACGTGAAACTAGAACGGCAAGCGCTGCAGTTTAGCGCCATAACTGATTGCTGCAAAATGCCTTGAGTCCATCTCTCTCTCTCTCTCTCTCTCTCTCTCTCTCTCTCTCTCTCTCTCTCTCTCACACACACACACACACACACAAACAGACATCACATTCAAATTGTTTATCGACCTTCGGAGGCACTCATCTAAGGGATAAAAAAAAAAAAAAGCTTAACGTACGTCTGGAGGCAAAACCGTACATTTACGATAATGATATTTTTATTATTTATCTTGTACATTTGCTCTCCATTTGCAACCCACGCTAGAAACTCTTGTTTACGTTTTCTAGATTATTAACTGCATGGTGCCAAAGGCATGATATACCCTCTCTAGATCCGCTATGCTATGCTTTGTCTATTCAAGTTTTTAAAAAATTCAGTGTTTGGGTATTGCAATAATCTTATCGTGCTCTAGTGCAATCATGTTTACGTAATTCTCACTTCTTCATTGCAAAATATTATTAAGTTTTTTTTTTCATTTTTAGTTTTCTGTAAAAAAAACTATTGTGCCGGCTTTGTCTGTCCGTCCGCACTTTTTTCTATCCGCACTTTTTCTGTCCGCCCTCAGATCTTAAAAACTGCCGAGGCTAGAGGGCTGCCAATTGTTACGTTGATCATCCACCCTCCAATCATCAAACCTAGCAAATTGCAGCCCTCTAACCTCTGTAGTTTTTATTTTATTTAAGGATACAGTTAGCCATGATCTTGCGTCTGGCATCGCAGTAGGTGCCAACAACACAGGCCAATGAAAGTTTCATTGGCCGTGGCTGAGACTTTCATACAGCATTAAACGCTGTGAAGAAAACTATTGCGTCGAAGAAACTTCGGCGCATTTTTTACTCGTTGAGATCCAATCGGTATGAAATTACCCCAGTTGACTTTGAGATTTTAACATGCCATCCTCTCTGCATATGCTTGACCTGGCGGTGAGCTGGGCTTCCTGATGACATGCAAACATATCCCCAACTCAGACAAGACTAAAGTGCTTGCCTTCGCACGCACGCCGTCTGGCACAAATGGTCCCGGCGACCAGGCAGCTTTAGGAGACTGTCTCCCTTTTTTTCTTCTTCTTCTTCTGTTTCTTTACTCTGTTTTTTCTTTCTTTTGGGTTGCATTCTGCACTTTAGGCCTCTCGTCCTTCTCCCAGTTTTAATCTCTGTTGTAGGTTTGTCAAAAATGGAAAGGAAAGATTCATTGCGAGTTACCAATTGAACGTGCGGCAGTTTTATTATTATTATTATTATTATTATTATTATTATTATTATTATTATTTCCCGTGTCACATTCTTTTAGCGTTTTATGCCTCTTTCCTCATCCTATGACACCCCCCTTTTATGGCATCTTCCAAATCCTACGGCCATCCTTTACCTATCACTTCGGTCATCTCGTCTCTAATGGCTGCCCTCACATCAGGCTGAATTTAAAACCACCCCCTCCCAATCCCCCCCCCCCCAATCTCTCACTCTCCCCCACCCACCCTTCAGCTGACTTCCTCTAGGCTAGGCTGTTATGGAAACAATCCTTCAAGTACATTTGACCGTTAAAATCAGATTTGGGGAATCAGAGAGGGAAGAGTTTGTTGTTGCTGAGGGAATATCTGGAACTGACTGAGGGTGGTAGAGGGGGGGGGGAAGCAGGGAAGGGGGAGGGGAAGCAGGGGTGGGGGGGGAAGGTAATCGGGTGGGCGTACATGCTTTGAAATATTCAAAGTTGTGGTTGGCGTTCTCCATTCCTTAGTCACCTCTTGACCTTGCTTCGCCTCTCTCTCTCTCTCTCTCTCTCTCTCTCTCTGGTTTAAGGTCACTTACTGTCCCTCTTGGACTGTTTAAAGGTGAGCATTTAGAAGTGAATTCATTCTTAAACTGCTTAGCAAGCTCAAGCACAGGTGTAATGAGTTTGTTCGCCCCTCGATGGGAAATCTACTTACCTTTAATATTACAATTATTATTTTTTTGTCGTTCCTTACTTCATGTATTATGAGTTACTTAAAAATTTCATGTATTATTAGTTCAAGAAAAATTTCTTGTATTATGAGTTAAACTAGAAATTTCATGTATTATGAGTTAAAGAAAATTTTCATGTATGGTGAGTTAAAGAAAAATCTCTTGTATTATGAGTTCAAGAAAAAATTCGTGTATTATGAGTTAAAGAAAAATTTCATGTATTATGAGTTAAAGAAAATTTTCATGTATGATGAGTTAAAGGAAAGTTTCATGTATTATGAGTTAAAGAAAAATTTCATGTATGATGAGTTAAAGAAAAATTTCATGTATGATGAGTTAAAGAAAAATCTCTTGTATTGTGAGGTAAGGAAAAATTTCATGCATTATGAGTTAAAGAAAATTAAATTCCTTGTAAAATGCCTGAACAGAACAAACCTTTCCTTATAAAGGTCTTGATCGTTGCCAACGTAGTGGCTAGTGCCGTCAGTGCCCCTCATACGGCGCACTGTAACCATTACTAAAGGTTGTTTGAAGCTTCCTTCGGCCCCCTAGCTGCACCCACCATTTAGCCTTTACCCTTACCTTCATTCCTGCTTCCTTTCTTCAGCTTTGCGTCCAACCTCTCTAATTATTATTTCTCAGGAAACCTGTAGATTCTTGTACTACTTCTCCTCTATTTACTATATCTCTTTACTTTGCTGTTCAGCCACTCCAACTACCTCTTTTCACAGTCTTTCAGCACTGAATGGCCGACAGTGCCCTAGGTGCGTGGATTGGCAGCCTGAATTTCATAAAAATCAGTCTTGTTCGTCGATTTGCATAAATACGTTTATAATTCAGCGATCCATTGAGGGCTGTAAAGGGAGAAATAGAAAATAACACACAGATACCTTCCCCCGCTCCAGCTATTGTATTGGTAACATTTCGAGAGTCCCTGTGATACTGTCTCGTAAACTATGTTAACGGCAGAAGTTCTCGTAGTTAATTGTTGGAAATGTCTTATGATAAGGAGAAAGTTGCAAGATAACACTGCACGATGTATATTCGTGTATTGGGAATTGACTGATATTGAGACAGAGAGATACAAACTGATAAAAAAAAAGAGACAACGCCAGTTAGATCTGAAACTGATATACCTCGCAAGGAGTTGGCGGAATAATTTCTCGTTCCTGAAGTTGATGAAAGCAGCTTTGTAAGTCAGGGGTTCACTGAGGTCAGAAAGACTCTGAGGTTTTGGTATTATTATTATTATTATTATTATTATTATTATTATTATTATTATTATTATTATTATTATTATTATTTCAGTAGATGAAACCTTCATTCTTTCAAAGAACGTTGGTTTCAACCTCCCACCACAGACTCCACACTGGGCAGTAACTGATTATGATACAGAGCCAGTGATTGTTCATCGCCCTGGGAGAGACGCGAACCCGCCACATCTGAGTGGCATGCCACGACACTAACCACTATACCAGCGGACCAGCTTTAAATTGATCTGGTATAAACTGTCGACAGTACAGTTAGTGTCACGGATGCTGGAATATGACATTTGGCTGCTGGATATGCAAATTCTTCACGAAACATTCATCCATTCATTAAGGATCTTGGTATTTCCTTGCTTCTATCCTGTTCTGAAAAAGTGGGAAGTTATGTTACTAATCCAGTGTGCCTTTCCATGATGATATCACCATCAGAAATCCTCTTGCCATCCATCGCTTTCATTTATATTTGAACGTTTTTTTTATTTTAATTCAACTTTTCATTTTCTTTTGCAGTTCTTCCAGTTTATTTTTCCTTGTGACTGGTTTCTCATTCTCCATTGTATTCTCAGACGTATCTTTCTGTTATTTTCCCCTATTTCATTTTTCCATCTTTTTTTTTTCATTCAGACTCACTATTTTTCTTCTCTCGGTTAAGTAGGTAGAGTTAGTTGGCTTAGTGAAGTAAGGAGACCACTGCTCCAAATGATGTTACTTAATCCTGTTACTTAGTTAACGCTACTTTGCAGTTGGATGGCGTGCCTTTTCTCACATGTTTGTTCCCGTAGGGGGATAGTGCCGTCAGTGCACCTCATACGGTGCACTGTAGGCATTACTTAAACTTCTTTGCAGCGTGCCCTCGGCCTCAAGCTGCAACCCCTTTCGTTCATTTTACTGTACCTCCTTTCATATTCTCTTTCTTCCATCTGACTTTCCACCCTGTCTGACAGTTGATTCATAGTGCAACTGCTTTGAGGTTTTCCTCCTGTTACACCTTTCAAGCCTTTTACTATCAATTTCCGTTTCAGCGCTGAATGACCTCATAGGTCCTAGTGCTTGGCCTGTGGCCTAAATTCTATAATCGAGTTCAAAATCTCCATAGCTGATCGTGATGTAGACCAAAAATCCTTGAAGACAACCGCACCACCTCATGTATAATGGAATAAGTAAAACTTTAAATGCTTTGTTTTCTGAACTTAGTCTGTAAATATATCTGTGATCACATTTACCTTTTCTATTTTAGTGTGAATTTCGTGTGCAATGTTTCCAAGCTCACGTCGTAAATAGTTCTTTGTCCTTGTTAGCAAATCAGATATGAATTTTGGTTTTGCAGTTCGGTATGTTAGTAGGTTTTTGTGGATAGGTTTTTCGTGTCGAAAGCCTTTAGTGCTCTTGTTCCTTTTATGTGTCAGATTCATAGTGTTTCAAGAGCTTAATTTTTTATCTATTCATTTTGTCATGAATCTGACATTTTTTCATTTTTTTTTTTTTACTTAAGGCTCTGGGGTTATATGGTACGTAGGTATCAAATCAAATGAGGAATCGACTGATTTTTAATTTTCTGTAAAAAAAACTATTGTGCAGGCTTTGTATGTCCGTCCGCCCTCAGATCTTAAAACTGCTGAGGCTAGAGGGCTGCAAATTGGTATGTTGATTATCCACCTTCCAGTCATCAAACATACCAAATTGCATCCCTCTAGCCTCTGTAGTTTTTATTTTGTTTAAGGTTAAAGTTAGCCATAATCGTGTATCTGGCAACGATATAGGATAGGCCACTACCAGGCCGTGGGTAAAGTATCACGGGCCGCGGCTCATACAGCATTATACCGAGACCACCGAAAGATAGATCTATTTTCGGTGGCCTTGATTATACGCTGTACAGAAAACTCGATTGCGCTGAAGAAACTTCGGCGCATTTTTTTTTTACTTGTTTTTCTTTTTATCTATCGTACAGGCTACGCTGGTTTGAAAAGGCCGTCTCCCAAGAAGTTCCAGAAAGTCGAATCTCCTTAAAATGGCTCTTGTGACAGACTGTATTTTGAGGAGATCCGATTTTCTGGAACTTATCCATAAACATTCGGCCTAATTCTTCAACTAACGAGCCCCGAAAAGTTTAGCATCCTTAAGCACCCCACCCCGTGAGGGGGTAGCGCCGTCAGTGCACCTCACGTGGTGCACTGTAGGCATTACTTAAGGGTCTTTGCAGCGTCCCATCCTAAGGTCCCTAGCTGCAGCCTCTTTCGTTCCTTTTACTGTACCTCCGTTCATATTCTCTGATTTCCCATCCTTCTCCCAACAATTGTAGGAGAGGGTTTCCTCCTGTTACACCTTTCAAACCTTCTACCAGTTTCCCTTTCAGCGCTGAATGACCTCACAGGCCCCAGCGCTTTTGACCTTTGGCCTAACCTCTATATTCTGTTCTCATATCTTGAGCAATATGCAAGTGCATTTTTATCCGCCCAAAAAAAAAAAAAGAGAGACGCTTCTCTCATTAGCATGGGAGCAAAAATACCTTTTGGTCCTTCAAAGGCCTTTATTTTTTGTTCGCATGTTACTCCGCTTTTTTCCCCCCAGTTCCTTTTAACTTGTTCCTCTCTTTTTTTTTTCCCGGCGGTTCTTGTAGAATTAAGCCGGTTCTTTGAGCGCCGTGAACGAGTTACGGTCTTTTCAGGTAACTTTTATTGGGACGGTAAAAATCGGGAAAAATGTTGTACAACTTTTTTTTTTTTCAGGTTGTTCCGCAAAGTTGTGCGCGGTAGATAAAAGAAGAGATAGCAATTTTTTTTTTTTTGGGGTTTAGGGAAACTTTCGGTAAAATTTGATAAGTTGCCAGTATGAAATAATACCACGTAACCTGGGGTTGTTTACTGGTTACAATTTTGCCGTATTAGCTGTGGTAGGGGGCGGGGAGGGTGGCCGGTATTGTCTTAACTTATCTTACCTTTTAAGTCGTAATTTGGTTAATTTTTTTATTTATCATTTGCGCACAGTGTTTACGAGGTTCAGAATAACGAGAATGAAGAACTCTTTTCAAAAATGTAGATTACATTTTCATAACGTGTATTGGCAACTTATTAAATAATACCAAACTTTTTCTTAAGAAAAAATTTAGTTGATACATATTAGTAGGAATGGAGTTATCAAATACGGACAGAACCCAGCAACCTTCAAAGTTGGATTGAAATAGGAAAAAGATTATATTTTTTTCAAGAATGGAAAATGGGAAAAAGAAAATAATTTTTTCCAGAACTGAAAATTGGAAAAGATAATAATTTTTTCCGGAATTGAAAATGGGAAAAAGAAAATAATTTTTTCCAGAATTGAAAATGGAAAAAGAAATGAAAAGAAAATCATATTTTCCATTTTGCGTAATCACTGAACGAGAGACCAAAGGTCGGTCCTTGCAGATGAAAGCGATTTAGGTCAGGTTTTCTGAAAAGTCCATTGTGCCCTATGTCGACCCAATTGGTTAAATGATGAGCCTGGCATGCAGTTAACTGTTGTGCGTCGTTGCGATGTTAGAGAAGGGCATAACCTTTGAAAACTTACTGAGTTGTGATTTGACATATATATATATATATATATATATATATATATATATATATATATATATATATATATATATATATATATATATATATATATATATATATAGAGAGAGAGAGAGAGAGAGAGAGAGAGAGAGAGAGAGAGAGATATACACTATATATATTTATATATATACAGTATATATATATATACATATATACACACACATATATATATGGCCCATTTTCAAGATCAGATATATTTTAATCTGTCAAACTACCTTGCATCCTGCACAGTCGCTGAAGTGGTCCATTCTTCACTCAACTCTCTTTGGCAAACAGTTCGAACCCCTTTCTCTCCTTCCGGGTAGCCAGTGCGACCTCTGGAAGCCAAAATCCACAGAGGACCTCTTTTCCCATTTCACAGATGCGTAGCCATTTGCCCCATGTTTTGACACATTCTGGCAAGGAGACCTTTCACCCAAATTCACGACGTATATGCTTTTACGCTAATGCTTCATGTAAGGAGATCGTTCAGCCAAATTCACGACGTATTATGCTTTTACGCCAATGCTTTATGTCTGTTGTTGCTGACTGCGCAGTAAACAAACAGTCCCTTCACTTTTGTCTCTTCCTGAATGTTCTGCTTCCTCATCTATCATTCCACTGTGTCACTGACTTCCTCCAGTCTACTCTTTGTGGATGTTTCTCCATTGCTGTCTGGTTTTGGCATGAAGATCTGTGAGCCAAAGACACAACGTATGAATTTACAGGAATGCTTTATGTCTATTATTGTTGACAGGGCAACGAGGGCTCCTTTCCCATTCCTGTCTTCCATAATGTTCTGCTTCCTCATTTATCGTTCCACTTTCTGTGTCACTGACCTCCTTCAGTCTACTTATTTTCTGCATTCCATTTTAGTTTTCTGTGAAAGAAAACTATTTTGCCGGCTGTTTGAGTCCGTCCGCACTTTTTTCTGCCCACGCTTGTTCTGTCCGCCATCAGATCTTAACAACTACTGAGGCTAGAGGGCTGCAAATTGATATGTTGATCATCCACCCTCAAATCATCTAACATACCAAATTGCAGCCCTCTAGCCTCAGTAGTTTTCATTTCATTCAAGGTTAAAGTTAGCCATAATCGTGCTTCTGGCAACGATGTAGGATAGGCCAACACCGGATCGTGGTTAAACTTTCACAGGCCGTGATTATACGCCGTAGCGGCTGTACAGAAAACTCGATTGCGCTGAAGAAACTTCGGCTCATTTTTTACTCGATTCTTTTGCTGTCAACTCCCAGCTCGCTTTTGTCTTCCCACCCACTCTCCAAAACCTACTTCCATCCCGTATCAGATCGGATCTTGGAAAAACATAACTCAAGTTCTTGGTTACAAAGGCTCAGTATTTATCTGTTTCCTTGTTCACTTTCCCTTACATTTTTTTTTTTTTTTTTTTTTTTGGGAGTGGATTTCTTCCTTTCATTTTCGTCAGCGTCGTGGCTGTCCAGTTTACGGCACAATTGTGTTGAAGGAAAAATCTTAGATCGAAAGATTTTGTTATTTCGCTAAGGTATATCTACACAAGGGATTCCCAACTTGGGGTACATGTACCCCCAGTGGTACATTTGTACTCTTCAGGGGGCACACAGGGTCTGAGAAAATAGCCAGTACTGCGCAGTACATGATGTAATCTGCATTGAGATTGCACAATGTCGTGCCTTTTTTTTTTAAATTGCTCATTTTAGTAAGCAAAGCTTTACTCTGCACAAACAGATTTCATAACAGAATTATATCACAATAGCAATTTCATTGTTCTTCTTTTTCATCCATTTGTAGGGGCAGACAGGAATATACAAAATGCCCAAGTGGTACAGAAGAACAAATAGGTTGAGAACCCCTGATAATAATAATAATAATAATAATAATAATAATAATAATAATAATAATAATAATAATAATAATAATAATAACATGAAGAAAATACTTCAGACGAGCAGCTCCCCGTAGGCGGGTAGTGCCGTCAATGAGCATCACGCGGCGCACTGTAGGCATTACTTAGGTTCTTTGCAGCGTCCCTCGGCTCCTAGCTGCAGCCGCTTTCATTCCTTTTACTGTACCTCCATTCATATTCTTTCTTCCATCTTACTCTCCACTCTCGCCTAACAGTTGATTCATAGTGCAACTGCTTTGAGGTTTTCCTCCTGTTACACCTTTCAAACCTTTAAAGCCAATTTCCATTTCAGCGCTGAATGACATCATAGGTCCCAGCGCTTGGTCTTTGGCCTAAACTCTATATTCAATAATAATAATAATAATAATAATAATAAACATGAGACGAGCTGCAATGCTCAAACGACTTCCTGTATCCCTCAATAATTCACATCCAAAAGATCATTTTTTCCATAATTTCCTTTCAGCCATTCGTTAGGAAAAACCATTAGACACCCCCCCGGCCACCCCAACACCTCCTCCCACCCTTCCCCCTCCCCACCCCACCCCACCCCCCAAACCCTAAATTCAATATCAACAAAGCTTCTCCTTTTCCCCTCTTTGTAATCCAAAGAGTATTTTGATGGAGTATAGGCAATCAGCGAGCCTACGGGCTGTTGTTCGGGAGTGTTGCAAAGCCTTATTGTGTTGGGAACAAAGCGGATGGGAATGCGAAAGTAATTACCGAAAGAGGGCTTTTGAAGAAGCCCCGTTTCGTCCTGAATTCACCAAAGGAAAATGTGCATTGTTGTTGGTCTTGAGATTTGATGTTTGAATGTTCGAGGGTCGTCAGCAAGTCGGGTACGCAAATGTTTAGGATTCACTGTCCAGTTAGTTCTTGCTAAGTCAGCAATAATTTTAACACTTTCTGGTGCCTTATATTTATATATTATTATTCTTATTATTATTATTATTATTATTATTATTATTATTATTATTATTATTATTTTTGGTCTATCAGAGTCATCCTGTCTTGTAAATTAGTGAAAGGAGTTATTGCTTCGATCTTATCACTGAAATATTTCAGTGGACAAGTTGCTGTAAAAACTATTGAGATTGTCTGTCCGTCCGCACTTTTTCTGTCCGCCCTCAGATCTTAAAAACTATTGAGGCTAGAGGGCTGCAAATTGGTGTGTTGATCATCCACCCTCCAGTCGTCAAACATACCAAATTGCAGCCCTCTGTACTCAGTAGTTTTTATTTAATTTAAGGTTAAAGTTAGCCATGATCGCGCGTCTGGAACCGTTATAGGTACCAACAACACAGGTCGCCACCGGGCCGTGGGTGAAATTTTCACGGGCCGCGGCTGAGGTTTCATGGGCGGTGGCTGAGAGTTTCGTACATCATTATACGGTGTACAGAAGACTCGATTGCGCCGAAGAAACTTCGGCGCATATTTTACTTGTTTTTATGGAATACAGTACATACGTATAGCGAAAAGGCTTGGCAACATACATTTTTAAAATTTATTTCTGTGTAATAAAACTCAGACATTTGTTTAAGTGTTCCATTCTGTGTAAGAATTTTATTTTAAACGCCCCCTTGCTGTATAAATCCTTTCGGTGTAGAGTCAACACTCTGAGAAACATGTCAGTAAACCGTAATCTACTGCAGGGGTATTTAAATCACACAAAAACCAGAGAACGGAGAATATGAATCAGTTCCAACACGAACTCTGCAAACTCTGTTTGCGCATTATTCATCAGCGCCCTCTATAATTATCGGAGTCAAGGTCGCACTAGCCATTGCTGGCCGTGTCCAGTCTTCCATCATAATGTAAGGGATTACATTAAATCATCCTTCAGGCGTTGAGGAAGAAGCCCATTAAGCTCTTGCTAATGGACGCCCGTAAGTCATTTGCAGTGAATCAGACTTCCAGTGAATTAAGTCCCATCACCTTTTACTGCAATGTTTGCAGGCTGGGGATAGCTATAAACCCTTTCCGTGACAGTCCCGACCTGCACCAAGCTGAACACCAGTGAGGCTTTTATAGCTGGAATCAAGTCCACGAACTCCATCGGGTTTTGTTTGCTTGCATTCCGAGCAGTGGGACATGCCATGCATCGTGATTTCGTCCCTGTGTTTATTTTTAATGTTCCCCGTAGGGTTAGTGCCGTCAGTGCACCTCATGCGGTGCACTGTAGGAATTACTTAAACTTCTTTGCATCATGCCTTCAAAGGCCCCTAGCTGCAACCCCTTTCGTTCCATTTACTGTACCTCCTTCCACATTCTCTTTCTTCCATCTTAACTTTCCTCAACCCTCTACCAACAATCGATTCATAGTGCAACTGCTTTGAGGTTTTCCTCTTGTTACACCTTTCAAACCTTTTACTGCCAATGTCCATTTTTCCCTTAAAAATTTCATGCAGAGACAAATAGCCAATTGACCCGAATACTGTGTCCTATATACTTCTTGTTAGAGTGTTTGCAGGGAATTCCATGAATGTATCCTATAAAATGTGTGGACAGATTTCTTTTGAAATGGTATTGGTGCCAAAATGTTTCGATATTCCAGGTGTAGAGAGAAAGTGTGTGGCAAAGGTTTGAACAAGAAAGTTTTTTTGTCTTTGTGAAAAGATTTATGTACAGAATCAACGCTGATTCACGTACAATGTACAATGTGTTTATGTGTATATATATATATATATATATATATATATATATATATATATATATATATATATATATATATATATATATATATATATATATATATATATATATATATATATATATATATATATATACATATGAAGCATGCTACATATGGATGCGTGTCTGTGTCGTCGGTTCGATGTATATAATATATATTCCCGTATACATATATTTTTATCCCATACAAATGTCGTTTAATATTCTATACACTCTATATATATATATATATCAGGAATATTATATATATATATATATATATATATAAAGGAGAATTATAATTGATAGACGATTCGGGCACCTGGGAGATTCGAACTCCAGACAGGGACAGCCTCCGACCTCAGTGACGATTACTTTACCACTGGGCAGTCAAGCGGTAAAATGCTCGTCTCTGAAATCGGAGGTTTTGCCATTACCGGGAGTTCGAATCTCTCTGGTGATGAATCACTTATCAGTTGTAATTATCCTGCGGTGTTATTTCCGAGGTAGAAGGGATTTGATATTAAACGACGTTTGTAGCTTAATGTCTGTCTGTACTGTGTGTGTATATATATATATATATATATATATATATATATATATATATATATATATATATATATATATATATATATATATATATATATATATATATATATATAACATATATATTTTAGTACAAACGTTATATATGTATATGCATATACATATATTTGCTTAAGTGTGTGTGTGTGTTCTGTGTGGGTATGTTTATATACGCATGTGTATATGTAAGTGTATTTATATATCTGTTTGGGTACGTGTACATACGAATCTGCCTATGTATGTGTAAATGAATGTACGTATGTCTATACGTTTATAGTCTGCATGTGCATGCAGATATACGTGCACGTATGATTTGAATATACAAAAAAAAAAAAAAAGGTTGGAAGCAAGGTTGAGCATCCCGGAGGAAAGGGTACAACCTAATTTCAAGGGATAGATTTAACTTTGCTCTTTCGGGACCTTGCTGCAAAATTATCTCAATTTAGGCTGTCCCAGGGAATTTTATAGCCAGGATTATGATGAGGGCACTTGCGGATCTAGGGGATGGGGACCTGGGCACGTGCCCCCACCCCCACCCTTGAAATATAATAACGAAATAATAATATTGAAGATTTAGATAATAACAACATAAATGAGAAATATAAGATTGGGAAAGAAATGAAAAATCTGTTATAGAAATAATACAATTTTGAGAAAATTTTATATATATGTATTTTATATATATATATTTGTATGTATGTATGTATGTGTGTATGTATGTTATACAGATATATATACATATGTATAATATGAAAATTGCTGCCCCTTATGAAATTTTTTTGCTGATATACAACTTAATAAGAGCGAAGAAGCATGAATTCAAGTCAATTGTTATAATTTTCTTTTTCTTTAGATTAAAAACTACAAAACTGAAGAGAGGCTCATTCTGAATCAAGACTAAAGAATAAGAAGCATTTCATATGCTTCGAGCAGTTCATATTCAGAAGGGACGATATGAAAAATTCAGAGAGGAAATTTATCCCACTGAAACGTGTGGCTTTTTTTCTGGATGAACGACGTAAAGGATTTAAGGAGAGAGAGAGAGAGAGAGAGAGAGAGAGAGAGAGAGAGAGAGAGAGAGAGAGAGAATTCCTTTTCAGTTTACTTTTCTTGGCATAAAATCGAATAAGAACATCAAGATGAAATTCGCACCAGTGTCGTGTGTTTTAGAAGGGCGATAACGACCAGATTTGGCTAAACACTGATTTACTCATGATTGCAAGCTTAATTCTCTAGTGAATGTGGTTGAATGGGCATAAAGTAACGTTATACATTTGGGAGATATATTATTTCAGGAGTTCAAGCTAGTTGTCAGCCAGCTTGAAGCAATGCGCATGTAAAACTGAATGATCACAAGCCGTTTTCTGTGTAAGGAGTTTTGGGTCGCGTGTCTATTTAAAGACCCATTTTCTCTATAAGTTAGATAATGACAATATTAGTTTGGTAACTATAGGGGCAATACTGTTACATGTTAAGTAGGGTCGTGGTAGCTAAGACTTACTTAATCTCCCCCCCCAACAACACCTTCCCACCACCCATAACCCAGTTCCCACCACTCTGCAACATGGCGGCAGCTGTCTCTTTTACAGTTATTATTTTGGTCACTGTTCCAGTGGGCTCAACTGTAGGGTTTGTCCTTCTCCCTCGCGACCTCCTAATACTCTTCCGGCATCTTCGTACCTTACTTCCACTGTTGAAAGCGGTAATTCTTGGATTACTCGATCCACTGTTTGCTTCTCTCTCTCTCTCTCTCTCTCTCTCTCTCTCTCTCTCTCTCTCTCTCTCCTTTGTTTCTTTCCTGCGTTTTAATTTCCACCTGTCTTGGCTTTTTGCTTTTTCGTCTGTTCGGTCTTGGCTCGAAAGCGACAGTAGGTTACCCGTCCAATTGGTGACCATTATCAAATCAAGATTTGGTTTTCACCTTCACTTATCCTACTTGTGAGAAGCACCGTGGAACGCATCTTGAAAATCCCGCGTAGGTTCAGAAGAGGGACAATAATTGCCAGTCGATTTTTCTGTGCCGATCAATGCCCAATTGACCCATTCATTTCAACCTTGAATATTCCAGTATGACCTCTCTTAAGGAACAGCTTCCTTTGAAGTTATCATCGTTTTCCAATGCATTACACTATTCCTTCCTTATAGGGGAAAGTAAAATCCAAGACCCCTTTAGCCAGGATCAATGCTAAGGACCCCTAATACTCACCGTTTCCGGGTCTTAGGGAGGAGACCGTCGTCTCAGTAAATGTAAACTTAGTTGTACAAAGCCCATTCATGTTTTTCTCCCTTCATTCATGTAGTTCTCCGTTCATTCATGTGTTTCTCCCTTCGTTCATGTTTTTCTCCTTTCATTCATGTGTTTCTCCCTTCATTCATGTGTTTCTCCCTTCATTCATGTGTTCATGTGTTTCTCCCTTCATTCATGTTTTTCTCCCTTCATTCATGTTTCTCCCTTCATTCATGTGTCTCTCCCTTCACCTCGGAAGAACAGCATCACAGCGAAGGCGGATTAAGCCGACAGCATTTCGTCTTGGGTTTCCTTCGACTTTGCCAAGAAATGAAGCAGTCAGAAAAACGCCCGTAGGTGGGGTAACGCCGTCAGGTGCACCTCGTGCGGTGCACTGTAAGCGTTACTTAACGTTCTTTGCAGCGTGCCTTCCATGGCCCCTAGCTGCAACCCCTTTCATTCCTTTCACTGTACCTCCTCTCATATTCTCTCTCTTCCATCTGACTTTCCTCAACCCTCTCCTAACAGTTGATTCATAGTGCAACTGCTTTGAGGTTTTCCTCCTGTTACACCTTTCAGACCTTTTACTGTCAGTTTCCGTTTCAGCGCTGAGTGACGTCATAGGTCCCAGTGCTCGGCCTTTAGCTTAAATTCTGTATTCAGTTCAGTTCAGTTAGAAAAACAGATTAACCAGAGTTAACCTGTTTGTCTAGCCTTGCTTTGATTTCTTCAACTTCCCTTCCTTTTCTTGTTCCTGAGAGCAGATGTGCCAAGTTTGCCATATAAGATTTCTTCTTCTGCTGTGAAAGCCGTTGAGAGGTACATAGCCCATCCAAATCAGTGATAACGGAATGTGCCTCATTTTACTAGGCATCTGAAGTCCACAGTAAATAGTTCTAGATCGAGTTTTAACCCGTCGAGTGATGATTGATAATTGGTCAATATTGTCGAAGAACAGTCATTCTAGAATATGATAAATTCACAGAACATGTCATTGCCATAATAATGCACTGTAATAAGAAGTACGAAGGATCACTCATGAAGATCTAAATGAAAAGGGAACGCTCGTCTAATTCAGGGTTAAAGTGTATGATATATTTCGACGAACTGAATGTCAGAAAAGTGCATAGTAGATAAGATTAAACTGCCCTCTTTAATTGCCATTGGGTTTTGCTGTAACTGACGAATTGATTGCAAGTCATAATTTATAAATTAGTATTATTATTATTATTTTATTACATTGGAAGGAACCTATTTACATGGAACAAGCACACCAAAGGGGTCACTGACTTGAAATTCAAGCTTCCAAAGAATGTCGGTTTCAACCTCCCACCGCAAACTCCTACACTGCGGCAGTAACTGATCATGATACAGAACCAGTGATTTTTCGTCGCCCTGGGCGAAGCGCGAACCCGCGACTTCTGAGTGGCATGTCACGACGCTAGCCACCATACCAGCGGACCAGTAAATTGCACGAAAGAAATTTATATAGAATCAAAGCTCTTTTTTATGCTGATAATCTTTCACATACAGAGGCAAAACTTGGATGTAAATGTAGTAATGCATTTCTTAATCTGTGTTATACATTCACCACAAACTCATTCGTAGATTATCCTCAAAGTTCTACATTTATAATAAGCGAACTCGATATGGTTTCATGCATTCGATCCACAAAATCAGTACGTTGAAACAACGTTGCGACGAATGAAATTGTATAGTGCAAATTACAGTGCCTGCACACCATTGCATACCTGTAAGACCAGGTTGCATTTTTCCGAGATGTAACCGAGTATCGAAACCTTTCCCTGAAAAAAGCGGGACGCCATTATCTTAAAAACTGACCATAGAATTTTCTTGAAAATAATCTCATTATGTTTCCCACACCCAACCTACGAGAGATCACCTAATCTAACCTAACCTAACCTAACTAACCTAACCTAGGAGCATGGCAAAATGACTGGGGCTGATGCAATGCTAGAATACATCTCGGTAATTTGCACCGCGGTTAAATACTTCCGCGGACATTTCATGTGGATTAACTGACCCAGATCAGTGTGCAAATTTGCGAAATTTTACTTGCAAAGCAAGCGTAGTAATGGACGTCGCCTGTTTTAAGGCACGGAATGGCTGATAGAATTGCGGGTTTTACCCCTAAAAAGTTTATGGAATTATTTCCTTATTTCTTATGTTTCATAAGTTCGTAAATTGAAGAAGGTACCTCCTTTTTTTTTATCTCCATTTTTCTAAAGCGTTTATTAGCTCCCGCATAAAATACAAATCTGAAAACGATTTTAGTAACATTTAGGGCCGGGCCGAACAAAAGTGTACTTGTAAAATTCTAAAAAAAAAATATAATAAGCAGAAATAATTATGAAAAGGTGCAATTATCTCGCTCATTCCTTATTGGCAACTCGGGAACGCTTCAGTATGTCTCGTTATGGCAGTTCTTCGAGTTTGAATTTTGTGGCATGCAGTTGCAGTGAAATATTCAGTCAGAATAATTTATTATTTGATTTCATCCGCTATAATAAACACAAAACGAAATACAATGACGAAGTTGATCACAAAAGTCATGGAGAAACTAATTTACATAAATTTATCAGTCAGTGCAGGCAGCGTTAATGAATATTTCTCAAGGCCAAGAGAAGGAGAAGGTCTGCTCACTTCCCCTAAAATCCCCATGTAGGCGGAGCCTTGTCTACCTCCTTATTGCGCCAGCAGGTGAATTGCCGTCATGAGCAGGTATACCTCTAAGATACGTCATCGCCTACGGAGTTACCCCGGGTGGGAGGCGACTCCGCTCATTTGGGTAGACCTCGTCTCTCCTGGCCTTGATACTTCTCATATGGCATAGCTGAGAATCGACTTCAGCAATACGACTTTTACTTTGAAAACAATAGGTTTTAATGATGTATTACTGATGCTATAAGAGTACTGAATATCATTCATAAAGCAATAGAGGTTGTCAGGGACAAAAAACTTGATTTAACTGATTCAAAATTCAAGATTACTCAGCTACATTTAGATTCCTCAATTGGAGTCTGTTGTCCATATATGTTATTACTCTGTTAGGATGGAAATTGGACACTTTCAGTCATTCCATAACAAAGTAACTCGTCTACATTTCACGAGCTAGGTCTGTTTCTCACACTCCAGTGAACGAGTTGCCATTTTAGTATGAAAACACTGAATGAGTTGTTTCATTCTCTACGCGCAGATTATGAATATATTTACTTTCGACAGAGTTGCCATTTTAGTATCAAAACACGAATAGGTTGCTTTATTCTCTACACCCAGATTACGAATATGTTAGATTTTATTTAGGTGAACATACCTTATCCGTCAATTGATATTTTACCAGATTATTCACCCAAATTATGAATGTATCGAATTTTATTCAAGTGTAAATGCCCTGTCCGTCAGTTGATATTTTACCCGAGTAATCCCAAATACGTTTTCAATCCTTACCTATAATCAAATATCTTTTGTTGTACATCATTACCACCAAAGCATCCGGTCCTTTCCCTGGAACCTCGTTGCATTGTCTCTACGGTTCCATCCACTATTCCCTGCAGGGTTCGCAAACCAAGAGAAAATATTAAAATCCCATCAGTTAAAAACGAATCGGGACGGACGAACCCCTAAGGAAAGAGCCCCTTCGATATTTCCCGGTGGTGGGTCTGAAAGAGAAGCGCCTCATCACGAATGGCCGTCTATTCACGGCTGGCAAAAGAACCGTACTCTAATTTCCCTCTTCTGCGGAGAAGAACAAACAATGCAGCGAAAGCCAGATTCCGCCATCAACATCTCTTCGGGATTTCCTTTGGGCAGATATAAAGATCTGCTGCTGTGTGGCACTGCTACCCCATTTACCATCTCCCAACCGTCCCCTACCCCTTCCCCACCCCTCACTGCCTTACCCACACACACACACACACACACACACACACACACACACACACACACACACACCACACACCAACTCTTGGTGGATGCTAGGCAGTTCGTTGAGGTCGCTTTCCCATACGTAAAATACAACCTATACGATTTTTTTTTTTTTAGCATTTTACGCTCTATCTTGCAGGGTTTATTACTTTAATGTAATAATCCTCTAATTGTGAAACTGCAAGCGTCTTACTTTATCTTGCAGGATTTATTATTTTAATAATCCTCTAATTGTGAAACTGCAAGCGTCTTACTTTTTCTTGCAGGATTTATTATTTTAATAATCGTCTAATTGTGAAACTGCAAGCGTCTTACTTTATCTTGCAGGATTTATTATTTTAATAATCGTCTAATTGTGAAACTGCAAGCGTCTTACTTTATCTTGCAGGATTTATTATTTTAATAATCCTCTAATTGTGAAACTGCAAGCGTCTTACTTTTTCTTGCAGGATTTATTATTTTAATATTCCTCTAATTGTGAAACTACAAGCGTCATACTCGAATCTTAACTGATTTTCTTTTCAAACATAAGTCAATTTTGAAGTCCTTTCAAAGGATCTATAGTTAGAGGCAAATCTTGTTAAAGAGTATGCAGAAAAGAGTACAAAGTACCGAGTGTATTTTTATATTTTTTGGATCTATATTAAAAAAAAAATTATTCCAGATCTAAAGAAAGACTTTCGCTTGTTTTGATATTATTTGCGTATTTCCGGAGCAATTGTGAGTCGTCTGCTACAAACTGAATCTGCTCTCAACTCGTCGGCTGGACGTCACTGCCAGAACTTACAAGGACAAACGAAGTAATTACAGCGGATAATTACCTCTGTTTTACCGTTATATTGCGAATAAATTATTCCGTAACGAATGTCTGCGACTTAAATCATAATAATAATAATGACAACGCCATCAGTACCACACGCCGCTTTTAAGCCAGACGACAGACGTAAGTTTTTTTAGCTAGAGAATTAATCATTTCATTTTTTTTTCATTGAATTTGTTTTCTCGCGTAGAATCCGATGTGGTTTTTCGTAAATTTACTCATTCGTGAAAATGTTGGACTTGTGTAATAAAAACCCACAATTATATAGTAAATTATATTATTATGAAAAATATACAAGCAAAGACGTTCGAACACTTGAACTGTGTTCTTCATCAGTGTTAACGATATGTTACATAGTGATATAGTTTCCTGTATAATTGTGGATTTTTATTACACACATTGTTTTTCACGAGATTGTGAATCTCTTAGCAATGTTGGACTTTTTTTATGCAACTTTCGTCTCAAGAGAATGTAATAAATAAAGGAATGAAACCAACAGAACTTGACTTGATACTGATTCTAAATTACGTAATCTTGGAGTTTTTTGGGCAATGGTTTTATTCTGATAATTTTTTAAACGATTTAAACAACTTAATTCGTTTTACATTTTTAACCTTTCTTTCATTTGCTGATGTGGCTTTTAAGAATGTCTTATTATAAAAAAAAGTTTGAATAAAAAATGCTGTGATAAATGCCGTATCTTCAAGATGATCAAAAAGTCGAGTTACTTTCATATTTATGTTTTTTAGGGAATATTGACTAATTTCTCTGTGCAAAGAGAAATTAAAAAAAAATAAATAAAAAATGCGCCGAAGTTTCTTCGGCGCAATCGAGTTTTCTTTACAGCATATAATGCTGTATGAAGCTCTCAACCACAGTCAATGAAACTCTCAGCCGCGGCACATGAAACTTTCAGCCACAGCCCGGTGGTGGCCTGTGTTGTTGGTACCTATAGCGTTGCCAGACGCACGATCAGGGCTAACTTTAACCTTAAACGAAATAGAAACTACTGAGGCTAGAGGGCTGCAATTTGACATGTTTGATGGCAGAATGGTGGATGACCAACATACCAATTTTCAGCCCTCTAGCCTCAGTAGTTTTTAAGATCTGAGGACGGAGAGAAAAATTGCGGACGGACAGACAAAGCCATCTCAATGGTTTTCTTTTCTTTTACAGAAAACTAAAATTTAACAAAATGAAAACTGAAAGCTATTTTTATATATATAAATTCCTCAGAAAGCTGATATTTCCTCACATCGTCAAGTGACGTCAATCTTCATCAAATACTCCGGAGTTTTTCTTCAACGCTGAAGTTTTTCTTCAACGCTGAGGAAAAATAACATTTCTGCTGTGCTGCCGGTCAAGTTGCAAAGTTCAAACACTCTTTGTAATTGAAACGAAACTATCGCCAAAGAAAAGAAATTAACAAGACGGAGATTTTAATTTAATAAAAAGTAACTGACATGTATGTATGTATATATATATATACATATATATAAATGTGTATTTACATATACATAAATGTATATATATATATATATATATATATATATATATATATATATATATGTATATATAAATATATACTATATATATATATATATAAATTATATATACTGTATATAAATTTATATATATATATATATATATATATATATATATATATATATATATATATATATATATATATATATATATATATATATATATATATATATATATATATATATATATGTGTGTGTGTGTATATAAGAAATTATTGACAACTACGTCTGCATAATCAGAAATAAAACCGATGCCAAGATAATTAAAGAACGCATTAATCAGACAGCAATGAATTTGGCAAAATACCGAAACGCGCATAATATTATTTACCTTCAGCAAGAGGAAGAAAATAATCAAGTCGCATTGTTTGGGAGACGAAAAACGACGGGAGTTAAAAAACGCGTGTTAATGAAATCTGTCCGGGAGAAATGCGCGCTGAAAAAGCGAGGGAGAGGAAAATGTCATTGAAGAATGAAGCCAACAAATGGCGCCGAACTTACTACAGTCATCAATTACAAATATCATCATCCATCAGGAGATAAAATGTGTTGGGGTGCTCAGAAGGAAGAAGGAGAGAGAGAGAGAGAGAGAGAGAGAGAGAGAGAGAGAGAGAGACCTTAGACACGGTTCTTCTTTACTGTGTGTATATATATATGTATATAAGTTAAGTATATCTCAGTTTTACCAGACCACTGAGCTGATTAACAGCTCTCCTAGGGCTGGCCCGAAGGATTAGACTTATTTTACGTGGCTAAGAACCAGTTGGTTACTTAGCAACGGGACCTACAGCTTATTGTGGAATCCGAACCACATTATAGCGAGAAATGAATTTCTATCACCAGAAACAAATTCCTCTAACTCTTCATTAGCCGGCCGCGGGAATTGAACTTCGGCCCATCGAATGACAGTCTGAAGCTCAACCGACTCGGCCAACAAAGGGCTATATATGTATATAATATATATATTTATTTATATATATATATATGTATGTATGTGTGTATATATATAAGTATGTATATGTGTATATATGTAAATATATATAATATATATATATATATATATATATATATATATATACATAATATATATACATAATATATATACATATATATTACGTATATGTGATATATGTATATGTGTATAAATGTATATATATATATATATATATATATATATATATATGTATGTATGTAAAAGTATGTATGTATGTATGTATATAAACAATGTGTGTGTGTGTGTGTGTATGGAGACGACAGAGGAAAGATATCGCCGCGACACCGAATAAGAAAAAAGAATAACAAGAGGCATGAAATATTCATTTCCTTTCCGCCGAGCGATCTTTCAAATTCCCGTCGTAGCATGACCGCCGTTTTCCAGCCCGCTGCGGCGGCGGCCCGAAATTTAACGCGGACCGCAGCTTTAGCAGCAGCAGCGGCGCGGAAAGACCAGACTGCATCATGTATCTGCGGCCTTTGGACAATCGCCGATTCAATTCGATGTTCCATTTGAAATACTGTCTCGCGTGGAAGTCGCTTTGCGGGTCCCAGCTGGCGGCTTCTAGGTTTTATCATATTCTCTTTCCTTACGGCGGAAAATCGCTGTGTCGTTTTACGTGTAATTCTTATGGGGAAGATGAATGAGAATTTTTATGTTATGTTGAAGTAGTTTGGTAAGTCTCTCTCTCTCTCTCTCTCTCTCTCTCTCTCTCTCTCTCTCTCTCTCTCTCGTATTCCTCCAGTGACCAAGGTAAGTAAACGGTTTGCCTGCTACTATTGGTTATAGCATGGGTGGAGAGAGAGAGAGAGAGAGAGAGAGAGAGAGAGAGAGAGAAATGACAAACATGAGCGATCAACACTGTCCCTAATGTATACCAACACATTCTCTCTCTCTCTCTCTCTCTCTCTCTCTCTCTCTCTCTCTCTTATTTTTTACTACTAGGAATACCGTTGTTTTTCTCATGATTTTCTAGAGAACAACAGAATTATTGTTTGCTATGGAGATTCCGGTCATTGACCTTTTTGCAGTGAAGGCGGAGTCCACACTACGATTTCAATTTATCCCACACATGTAGCCAACATGTTGAAAACAAGTTGAGAACGATAATCGTATGAAGCACTCGCCGTTGACGTGTATTCACACTGGTTGTGATGTGTTTGTGATAAGTCACCGACGTGTGTTTTTGGGTGGCCGGAAATAGTCACAGGAAAAAAAGAGTCAGGAAAAAAGTCACAATTTTGGCTAGGAAAAAAGTCGCAGGAAAAAATCTCATTAATTTACGTCGTCCGGCAATAAAGTCACAGGGAAAAATTCACAGTATTTCTTGGGGTCATTAACTTTGTGATATTTATAGTCATTTCTTTATGTTTTGCGGTTATCCCCAACGGGCTTGTACTAAACACGCTGCAGAAGTGGATACACACCGGGTTAAAACCCCGGGGGTGGGGGATCACTACCTGGGAAAGATTAATGACTTTTTTTTCCTGTGACTTTTTTCCTGTGACTTTTTTTACCTGGATTCGTGTTATATGACTTTTTATTGTAGTATGGACGCTCCCTAAGAATAACTAGGACTTACCCCAATGAGATATCTTTAACAAAATGCGGTACAAACCAATAAATCCTGAAGGAAAATGTTGTAAATCGCCACAATTTTCCTTCTGCGAACCGCCAGCATATTCTTCACGTCTGATGACGTTGCAAAGAGCGATTAGTAACCAGGCGGTTTCTTTGCATCCCTGGTTACACGATCTCTTCTAAGCCTTTTCAAAGGTTGCGTTGACAGACTTGGAATTCCGTTCCGTTATTTGTGGAATTGTCTCGTTGGTGGCGTTAAATTAGCATTGTTTATGCTTACGGAAAGACCTGTCATTTTGTCTGAAGTGAACTGAATGTAGAATTTAGGCCAACGGCGAAGCACTGGGACCTATGAGCTCATTCAGCGCTGAAACGGAAATTGACAGTAAAAGGTTTTAGAAGGTTTAACAGGAGGAAAACCTCAAAGCAGTTGCACAATAAATCAATTGTTAGGAGAGGGTTGAGGAAAGTAAGATGGAAGAAAGAGAATATGAAAAGAGGTCCAGTAAAAGAAACGAAACGGGTTCCAGCTAGGGGGCCTAAGGAAGGCACGTTGCAAAGAATCATTAAGTAATACCTACAGTGTACCGCATGAGGTGTACTGACGACACTAACCTCCCCACGGGGTATCATCATTTTATCCTGCGCGAGAGAAACAGGAAGATGAAGAGAACGAGAGCTTCGTCCGCTGCCTTCCGGCGCAGCGGAAATAAAACCGTTTTTATCTAAAGTCATCGTCCATAAATTACGGAGGATACGCATTTAACATAATGAGGCTGTATATTTCTCTGTGCAATTGCAACTCGCTAAATTACATCGCGAGTTTGAGCGTTGTTTGGGCGAAGGCATTTCGGCGAGTTTTTTTTGACAAAATTGATGGCTTGCGCCATTTATATTTCCGGGTAAAACATAGTTTTCACTTTTTTATTTTTTAAGCCTCTTATTTCAGGTCCGTCCTCGAATCGTTGGCAACGTAAAATCATTTCTCGGACTGAATTTGAAATGCTGTCTGTCTCTCGGACGGATTAGCGTGATAAGCTATCAAAGTCGAAAACTTGGAAGCTCAGTTTCGTAAATTGAATTGAATACAGAATTTAGGCCAAAGGCCAAGCGCTGGGACCTGTGAGGTCATTAAGCGCTGAAACGGAAACTGACAGTAAAAGGTCTGAAAGGTGTAACAGGGGAAAACCTCAAAGCAGTTGTACTGTGAATCAATTGTTAGGAGAGGGTGGAAAGATGGAAGAAAGAGAATATGAAAGGAGGTACAGTAAAAGGAACGAAAGGGGTTGCAGCTAGGGGCCGAAGGCACGCTGCAAAGAACCTTAAGTGATGCCTACAGTGCACCGCAAGAGATGCACTGATGGCGCTACCCCTCTACCGCGTTAGTTTCGTAAAAATTCAAAAACTAAATTAGACTTATATACACTGAATTTAAGTCCTCCAATACTTTTACTGGTATATGAATGATATATTTGAGAAGATACTTGTAATTCCAAACTTCAGTTTTGTCTTAAAATCTCCTCAACGCTGTCAGTAAATTACCCTCTGTACTAAATAACCTTGAAATCCCCCATATCTCTTTGTATCACTTTTACCACCGACTTTCTCCTTTCCTTGAACTATTTACATAAATGCTTTACAACGGAAGCTCATTTCACACATTTCTTCCCCTATCAGTCCTTTACTGTTCGAGGTAATTAGAATACCACCATCATTTTGTTGTGATAGTGTTCTTAGTGACATATCGCTCCTTACTGCTGGCTGTTACTTATCAGGTGAATCTTAATCATCTTCTCCCTTTGTGGTGTTTCTTTAAATAACTCTGTAACAACTTTGTCTTTGCACCATAATCCTTCTCAAATTTATATAAAAAGAAAGGTTCTTGACTTCCAGTAGGATATTTAGAAGCTTCACCAAATTCCGGAGGTATTTTATCCAATCCTTCGGTCCTTTTATTTAGAAAATTAGCGCCAGCTTTCCATGGTACATTGACAGTTTCATGACCAATTTCAAATGGTGCTTCAGTCGGAAAATTATTCTCAGTCACAGACACTCGTTCATGGTTAAGATCTGCTGAGATGACCTCGCTCTTTGCTTTCTTCGGAGGATCTTCACATCTTGATCCTGAGGAAGTCTTTTCCTCTGGACGTCTCATCTTGATCCTAAGGAAGTCTTTTCCTCTGGACGTCATATCTTCATCCAAAGGAAGTCTTTTCCTCTGGACGTCACATCTTGATCCTAAGGAAGTCTTTTCCTCTGGATGTCATATCTTGATCCTAAGGAATTCTTTTCCTCTGGACGTCACATCTTGATCCAAAGGTAGTCTTTTCCTCTGGACGTCACATCTTGATCCTAAGGAAGTCTTTTCCTCTGGACGTCACATCTTGATCCTAAGGAAGTCTTTTCCTCTGGCCTTTGGGAGTAATTAAGTTTGTTTTCCTCCATCCCCCTTCAGCTAGGGAATAAAGGGACGCTATTTTAATATGAATGTCCCTTCGCATATCTCATTGCTTGTGCTCCTTTAAATTGTTATAGAATAGAGTCAAAAACAGTCTCTCTCTCTCTCTCTCTCTCTCTCTCTCTCTCTCTCTCTCTCTCTCTCTCTCTCTCTCTCTGCAGCCTCAAGGCTCAAGTGATTTTACCCTGGTCTCACCCAATTTCGAACCCTGAACCAGGGGAGAAATTTAACGGTGTAGGCGTGGTACTTAAAAAAAAAAATCCAGTATAGCTCTGTTGGCCCCAGCAGTGATTTGGGTATTTGGTTGTCATTCGATTGCTGTGGGTTGAAGCTGTGGTTTGAGAGAGAGAGAGAGAGAGAGAGGAAAAATATAGCAAAAGTTAGTAATAAGTAAGTCATCAAAATGTATGCCATCGTATCCAGATTAAGATTGTGGTGAAACTTTTCAAATAGATTCTCTCTCTCTCTCTCTCTCTCTCTCTCTCTCTCTCTCTCTCTCTCTCTCTCTCTCACGTCATTTTCTTGTTCATCTTTGGAGAATTCGCCATTTGATCGGAAACTTCGTCAAAGCTTCGAAGGCATTTTCCCCCCCTAAAGAATCGGATGCAATGAAATGAACCTAATATCCTGCAGGAAAAAACGTATTTCATGGTGTGTGGTTTTATTGGGAAAGAAATTCTTGTTTTTCAGGAGATTCCTTTGATAAGGGAGATTATACCTCCCATCGGCTGCGACTGGAATTGGATTAGAAAGTTTTCGTTAACTTTCATATTTTCTCTCATGGTGGATGTGATGGAATTTTTTTTCTTCTTTTTTTTTAATCTGCATGATATTAAATGGCAGTTCTTGCTATTTTTTTTAGCAGTGACTTTTGGTGAATGTTTGATTCCCGTTATTTATAAATCGTTCTGGATGAGTACTGTAATTAAACATAGGAATGATTTTAAGTTTCGTCTTGAAAGTATAACTTGAAGCTTCATCGTGAATTGCAAAAACTTTGTCTTCAGGTTTAACAAGCAGTGCTTTTATCTAGCTTTCTGCTGAGGTAAAACCAACTTTTAGTCATAATGCCTATCAATCATCAAGCGAAATATGTCAACCAAAGTTCAAGATAGGTAGGAAATTGATGCATTTTCCTTCTATTTCCGGTACCACTATAAACTTCCATTCATAGACCAACTTGAGTAGTACTTTTTTCTTCTTCTTCTTCTTCTTCTTCTTCTTCTTCTTCTTCTTTTAACACTTCAATTATTCGCTTTACCTGCTGCAATGATGTTGAAGACCCCTTAACACCCGTTTGTAAAAAATGACTCTTGACTGGCCTTTGACAATCACCCATCAAATGCATTCGGCCGATTTAGCTGATTCTAACGTCACGTCACCGACACATCACTTCACGTCAAAGTACGTGAGAATTTCTTACGTGGAATCAAATGGACTTGTTCACACCATCACGTCACGTCACCATCAAGCGCACGGCATCCACCGTCACATCACGACACGTTTCTTGGAAAGAATATTTTGACGTGACGTGACGGTGCTTATGCAAGTTTCTTAGCTAAATCTGAGTCGCCGAGGTTGGGCACGAACTGAACGGGATCGTGATGGATAGTGTGAATACAAGGCACGGTTGATGGGACGGTGACGTGACGTGATGTGTCGGTGACGTGATGGGACGGTGGCGTGATGTGTCTGTGACGTGACGTGATGTGTCGGCGATGTGACGTGATGTGTCGGTGATGTGATGTGTCGGTGACGTGACGTGATGTGTTGGTGATGGGACGGTGACGTGACGTGATGGGACGGTGACGTGACGTGATGTGTCGGTGACGTGACGTGATGTGATGGGACGGTGACGTGACGTGACGTGATGTGTCCGTGACGTGATGTGAAGGGATGGTGACGTGATGGGACAGAGACGTGACGTGATGTGACGTGGCGTGATGTGTCGGTGACGTGACGTGATGTGTCGGCGACGTGACGTGATGTGATGGGACCGTGACGTGATGTGTCCGTGACGTGACGTGATGGGACGGTGACGTGATGGTATATTGTGAATTAGCCGATGAAAGTGAAGACCCTTGCCAGCCTTTCCGAAAGCAATTAGAGGCCCGGAGCGGCTGGGTGCCTGAAGAGGGAGAAGTGGGGGACAAATCAAAAAAGGCTGTCGATGGAAGCAACGATGACAGCGAAGCCTTTGTCGCATTGTAAGCTCCCCGACCGGAAGGTAAAATTAGAGCGGGGTTCTTTTGCCTCGGGTGAATAGGTGGTCTAGTTGGACGGGGAGCGACTCTTTCAGACCTAACGGCGGGGAACATCGAGGGTCTTCTGCGGAGGCTCGTCAATCACGCATTGTTATTAATTGATGGGGTGTGATTGCTCTAATTAAGAAGGACGGAGAATGCAGCCTTGAGAATGACTTCTTATTCAGTTCGTTTTTTCCAGATCTGTCGTCAGGGGAATGTTGTGGGTATTTTCTAAAGACTCGATTGCCTCGTTTTGTTTTTGATTAATGGGTTTGCGACAACAACTCAACGCTGAATAGCTTCTATGGGATGGGCGCAGGCTATAATTTGGGGAGCACGTGGAAAGATGGTTATTTATTGCTTACAATTTTGTAATCAAAGTCAGAAAAGAGTCCCTTTCGTAGTTTCATGCTTCTATGTAATAATCCTGTGGCATAAGAAATGCTTCGCTTCTCGTTCAAATCCGGCAGAGTTCACAAGCATTTTTTAATCCATTCTTCCACAGTATGTTTCCTAACTTCAAGCGCAGAAGGACATTCACTGACTTGGTTCTTCGATCTGTTCCTAAGTCAATAAAACTTCTTGAAAAAGGTCGCTGGAAGTTGTTGATCATCCACCCTCCAATCATCAAACATACCAAATTGCAGCCCTCTAGCCTCAGTATTTTTTTTATTTTACTTAAGGTTAAAGTTAGCCGTAATTGTGCTTCTGGCAACGATATAGTATAGGCCACCACCAGGCCGTAGTTAAAGTTTCATGGGCCGCGGCTCGTACAGCATTATACCGGAACTACCGAAATATTGAGCTTTTTTCGGTGGCCTTGATTACACACTGTACAGAAAACTCGATTGCGCAGAAGAAACTTCGTCGCGCTTTTTTCACTTGTTTTTATTGATGTCGCTGATGTGACTATGAGTTTATTAAGGGGCCCTAACTCCAGTAAATGAAATAGGATTGTTTGGTGATTGAAATTATATAATGGAGATTTACCGCATACTGTGTAATCCTTGAAAATGAAATCACTCTTTGCATTTGAGTCTGTCAATAAAATCATTTTTGTGCGCTTTGTAAAAAGAAATAACGCGAGAAATGAAAATGGTAAATTTTATCATCAGAGATGCATATTTATTTTGTAGTGTCTCATTCACATTTAACTGCTAATCATGCATAGCAAATTACATCGCTTTAAGGAACAATTGCCATAACCAATTTGATCACCCAATTTGCCATCCGACCCTTTGGACATTTTTTCCAAAGATCACGAATTTCGAATTCCAGGAGATTCGTCAACTGGCCCCTGCTAATGGACCCCTGAATTATTCAGGACCAAATAAAAGGTCCAGCGGACCGCAGGTTCCTCAGCACACTCAAATATTGACACGCCCATTCAGTTTGTTGGACCCGGATGGAGACTCATTTGTATATTTCTCGCAGAGTGATTGATGTGTGTCAGGTTGGGGTAATATCCTGAATTTTAAAAAGTCAGGGAGGCCTGATTGACCTGTTGTGACACCAGTTTAAAGGCAAGTCACTTGGTCAGTTCCCCGTCAGTGCATCTCATATGGTGCACTGTAGGCATTGCTTAAGGTTCTTTGCAGTGTGCCTTCGGCACCCTAGCTGCAACCCCGTTCGTTCCTTTTACTGTACCTCCTTTCATATTCTGTCTTCCATCTGACTCTCCACCCTCCTCTAACAATTGTTTCATAGTGCAACTGCTTTGAGGTTTTCCTCCTGTTACACCTTTCAAACCTTTTACTGTCAGTTTCCATTTCAGCGCTGAAAGACCTTATAGGTCCCAGTGCTTGGCCCTTGGCCTAAATTTTTATATTCCATTCCAACGAGCTTCAAAACCTTTATATTTTATATATAAATCTTTAGGTATAAATATTTTTTAATACGGTCCTCATAGATTTTTATTATCAATAAAGGGACTTTCCAGAATTCAAGCACCTTATGCAATGGGGCGCAGTGTAATTCCATTCTCCACCCCTCCCCTCCCCAAAAAAATCCCCTTTTGTTATTAACTTTTGTTCCCCGCCGCTGACGCCCACCCGCCCGCACCATAAGCCTCTGGGGACATTGCAGAACGAAAATATTTGGTCGGGCGGCGTTGATTGGCTATCAGCCATCAAAAACGCTCCGCGGACGATTACCTGGTGGAGAGAGGACGCCTTAAATAAAGAACACGGGCCGGGGTCCCCAAATAGGCGATTGGTGTCGCGGTTTTTCCGCTGAAAAGTTTTAGAAGGCAAAGATTAAGAGGGGGCACTGCTGCTGCCCTCGTATGACAGTTATGCCCCGGTTCGTTTCCCATTGGGAGGGGGAGACTTGCTGTAATGGGTTGTTAGCTTGCCGTCCGCTGTTAAAAGTGACGACTAAGGACGAGCCCTTTTTTTTCCGTTTTATTCTGAGTTGGGGTTTTTTCGTTTTATTCTGAGTTAGCTTTTTTGGGTGTTTTTCTTCATTCGTTTTATTCTGAGTTAGCTTTTGGGGGTTTTTTTCATTCGTCTTATTATGAGTTAGCTTTTTTGGGGGTGTTTTTTTATTCGTTTTATTCTGAGTTAGCTTTTTTGGGGGTGTTTTTTTATTCGTTTTATTCCAAGTTAGCTTTTTTGGGTGTTTTTTTTTTTCATTCGTTTTATTCTGAGTTAGCTTTTTGGTGTTTTTTTTTATTCGTTTTATTCTGAGTTAACTTTTTTGGGTGGTTTTTTCATTTGTTTTATTGTGAGTTAGCTTTTTTGTTTTTTTTTTCGTTTTATTCTGATTTTATATTTTTCGTTGGCATGGCTGACTTTGAATCGGTTTCTCAAAGACTTTCTTGTGGTATTGGGGACGGCCAGGCATTCAGTTCTACTTCCTGGTTATGTGTACCCAAACACGTGCAGATACACACATACACACACTCATACACACACACACACACACACAAAGTGGTCAGCTGGATCTTTTATCTATTACGCATGATCCAGCGAACTTCAGTTCATGAACGAAAAGCAAAACGTTCCAAAATTTCTTCGTGGACTTAGTCAGTTCATGATTTGGTAAGATACAGGTTTCTCTAATAGCTATTATATATTTGATCTTTCTTAATGTGCAGTTATAGTTCCTTCAGTTAATATCGGTAAGATTTCTGAGTGGCATCACAAATTTTCGTGGCGAAATCTTTAAATTTCCCAGATATTGCGTTATCAAAAAGTCAAGAGTGGCAATTGAAGTTGCTTCAATTAATATCAGTAAGATTTCTGAGTGGCATCACAAATTTTCGTGGCGAAATCTTTAAATTTATCAGATATTGCGTTATCAAAAAGTCAAGAGTGGCAATTGAAGTTGCTTCAATTCATATCAGTAAGATTTCTGAGTGACATCACAAATTTTCGTGAAGAAATCTTTAAATTTATCAGATATTGCGTTATAAAAAAGTCAAGAGTGGCAATTGAAGTTGCTTCAATTAATATCAGTAAGATTTCTGAGTGGCATCACAAATTTTCGTGAAGAAATCTTTAAATTTATCAGATATTGCGTTATAAAAAGTCAAGAGTGGCAATTGAAGTTGCTTCAATTAATATCAGTAAGATTTCTGAGTGGCATCACAAATTTTCGTGGCGAAATCTTTAAATTTCCCAGATATTGCGTTATAAAAGTCAAGAGTGGCAATTGAAGTTGCTTCAATTAATATCAGTAAGATTTCTGAGTGGCATCACAAATTTTCGTGGCGAAATCTTTAAATTTCCCAGATATTGCGTTATCAAAAAGTCAAGAGTGGCAATTGAAGTTGCTTCAATTCATATCAGTAAGATTTCTGAGTGGCATCACAAATTTTCGTGAAGAAATCTTGAAATTTCCCAGATATTGCGTTATCAAAAAGTCAAGAGTGGCAATTGAAGTTGCTTCAATTCATATCAGTAAGATTTCTGAGTGGCATCACAAATTTTCGTGAAGAAATCTTGAAATTTCCCAGATATTGCGTTATCAAAAAGTCAAGAGTGGCAATTGAAGTTGCTTCAATTAATATCAGTAAGATTTCTGAGTGACATCACAAATTTTCGTGGCGAAATCTTTAAATTTCCCAGATATTGCGTTATCAAAAAGTCAAGAGTGGCAATTGAAGTTGCCGCAATTCATATCAGTAAGATTTCTGAGTGACATCACAAATTTTCGTGAAGAAATCTTTAAATTTACCAGATAATTGCGATGTCAAAAAGTCAGGAGTGACAATACAGTCATTGAATACACAAGCTCTAGTTAAACACACCTACCAAAAATCCGTTTTTCGAAATCGCCCCTACGTTTCCATTCGATTTGTCCCAACACAATAAGGCTTTGGACGCCATCACAAAAAAGTAATACGTGGGCGGGAGTCGCTGATTGCCTATCAGCCATCAAAAAACGCGCAATGGATTGCAGAGTGAAAAGCTGAAAGAACCCTTGTTGATATCAACAAAGGGGAGAGAGAAGAGAGTTTACAGGCTTTTTCCAAAGTCTCCACATTTCTTGATATTTACAGAAGGGAGGTTATAAAGAGATACTGCATTCAGTCTGCCAACCCTTGTCGTCGACGTCTTCTTCTTCTTCTTCTTCGTCTTCTTCTTGTCTGCATATTGGAAAAGGGGAATTTATACAGTGATTATTTCAGTCACATTGGAAAGGGGGAATTTATAAAGTGATTATTTCAGTCACATTGGAAAGGGGGAATTTATAAAGTGATTATTTCTGTCTGTCCATTCAGTCTGTCAACCCTTTTCTTCTTCTTCTTCTTCTTCTTCTTCTTCTTCTTCTTCTTCTTCTTGTCTACATACTGGAAAGGGGGAATTTATAAAGTGATTATTTTTCCCTGTCTCGACATCGACGTTTGAAGGGAAAATGGGCTCTTTCTCTTGCGGGGAATTTTAGGGAGGGGGGAATTGGGGGTCCTTTTCGAAAGGTTACTAGATTATTTTCCGGTCGTGATTAATGGGTTTTGGGTGTTGTTCTCCTTTGTGGGCGTGGGTGACATAGGTTGCGACGCCATTTTAAAGCAATTAATCAATCAGTAATCCGCTCTTTAGGTGTTTACTCTTTTGGGATTTATGGGATGAAGTGAAGCGATATGAATCTTTACAGGAAACACGTAAAAAATGCGCCGAAGTTTCTTCGGCGCAAACGAGTTTTCTGTACATCGCATAATCAAGGCCACCGAAAATAGATCTATCTTTCGGTGGTCTCGGTATAATGCTGTATGAGCCGCTGCCCATGAAACTTTAACCGTGGCCCAGTGGTGGCCTGGCCTAAGAAGCACGATTATGGCTAACTTTAACTTTAAAATAAAATAAAGACTACTGATGGTAGAGGGCTGCAATTTGGTATGTTTGATGATTGGAGGGTGGATGATCAACATACCAATTTGCAGCCCTCTAGCCTCAATAGTTTTTAAGATCTGGGGGCGGACAGACAAAGCCATACTTAATAGTTTTCTTTGACAGTAAACTAAAATTGCTTTAAATAGTACTAATGTTATGTTAGTCAGATTTATGAGGTTGACAGTGGCTTCCGATATATTCATATTGTTTTGATTTGGATGTCAAAATAACGGTCCAGATATTTACGAATAGTATACAACTTTGCTTTCATCATATCCATTGAAAATCTCATGCGTAAATCAGGAAAATCAAGGTGTATTACCAAAGATGTTAGGGGAAATGTCGTCACCCTGACATATTTGGTAATGCAGAAAATCAGTCTATATTATTGTCTTCTTCTTCCTTAATTTATAAAGATTCCAGCTAAATAATTAATCAGTCAGTGACCGCAAGCCCCTCTTCTTTCAGTCCAGGGACTGAAATGGCTTTCAAAGGATGCAGTCAAAACAAACACGCGTATTATAGAAGCGACTTAACCTGAGTGCTGGCTGTTGGACTTTTGCTCCAAATCTCTTGCTCTTCTCTGGAGGTTTCGAGGCTAGTTTCTAAAAACCATTTTAGTTTTCTGTAAAAGACAACTGTTGTGCCGGCTTCGTCTGTCCGTCCGCACTTTTTTCTGTCCGCACTTTTTCTGTCCACCCTCAGATCTTAAAACTACTGAGGCTAGAGGGCTGCAAATTGGTATGTTGATCATCCACCCTCCAGTCATCAAACATACCAAATTGCAGCCCTCTTGCCTCAGTAGTTTTTATTTTATTTGAGGTTAAAGTTAGCCATAATCGTGCTTCTGGCAACGATATAAGATAGGCTGCCACCGGGCCGTCGTCAAAGTTTCATGGGCCGCGGCTCATACAGCATTATACCGAGACCACCGAAAGATAGATCTGTTTTCGATGGGCTTGATTATACGCTGTTGCGGCTGTACATTAAACTCGATTGCGCCAAAGAAACTTCGGCGCATTTTTTTTACTTGTTCTTTGGTGTTAATACTGTGAAAATATTTTAAGTCCAGCGTGGGAGAATTACTTTTTTTTTTTAATCACATTTCTCCAACGCTAGATTTAAAACGTTTTATAGTATTATTACTCAAAAAAGAAAAGTAATTTTAGATGTTTTTCTTTTATTTTACAGAAAACAGAGGAAATATACAGAAAAGCAAAAAGTAATTCGTTACAAATTCCCTTGAAAGAATGCAAAGAAAATTTCGAAAAATATGCAGTCTGACTTCACTTTATTTCTACAACTTAATTTCTCCCCGTAGGGCGGTAGTGCCGTCAGTGCACCTCATGCGGCGACTGTAGGCGTTACTTAACCCCTTTCATTCCTTTTATTGCATCTCCTTTCATATTCTCTTTCTTCCATCTTACTTTCCTCAACCCTCTCCTAACAATTGATTCATAGTGCAAATGAGAGGTTTTCCTCCTGTTACACCTTTCAAACCTTTTACTGTCAATTTCCGTTTGTGCTGAACGAACTCATAGCTCCCGGTGCTTGGCCTTTGGCCAAAATTCTTTATTCAGTACAATTCAATACAGCTTAATTCTCATGACTTTATTACACAACGTAAAGCATAAATTCCCGAAACTTGCTGTCTCACTGGACCCATACATGACAACCAAAAGCTTCAGCATTGTCCGCCTTGATGCAGGTCAGGAAATATACATTTGTCTTCATTCTAGCCAACAACCATTAATTATTTGCAAAATAATGCTTTGCGTTCCGTGGCACCGTATAGCAGTGGTCTCCTGTAGCTTTTGTTTACTTTGAATGATTGAGGGTTCTGTGAATAGAGTTGAAATGAATATGTATTTCAGTGCTGCTGTCAAGCGCGTTTTTGTCTTACGTTGCTGCGTTTGGGTTGATAATTTTTTTATGTGTTAATTTTACCTCTATTTATTTGCTACTTTCTGTTTTTCCTTTATCTTTTTCAAATTTGTTTTGTTTGAGTTTACTTTCCCAGGCAATGGGTTTTCAGTTTCTTACACAAGATTGTTTTTTCATTATTCGTGTTCACGAAATTCTACAGAATCTATTGACACACTCATATTTACTACAAGTCTGACGTTGACCTTGAAGTGTCATGGTTATACGTCGACGTTGGGTTGAAATTTGATTAAATCTTATTTGTAAGTTTTTGTATTTGACGTTTAATGCATTTTATCAGAATCATTTATCATCCTAATGGTCAAAACGCATTGTAGACGTCTAAAAAGCTTTTGATGCAGTGACCAGCCAATTGTGGTTATGCTAAGTGATTATTTCATTGCCTGATTGTCCGTTTAAAAAGAAAGATAACGTAGCTTTAAGAGGGATTACTGACTAACGTATCCACAGCCTTCCATGATGTTTGCTTCAATTTCGTAAGTTAATTTATTCAGAAATTGTTTAGATGAGTCTTGTTCTTCAACGTTCACGTCAGCGTTTACGTAAATAGTTTTGCGTACCTATTAAATGTACCATTGCTAAGGCTGAAATTAAATTTCTGGTTTCCCTCAGTCGTTTCTGTCAAAACTACAGCTGTTGGTGAATATTTTCAGCATTTTACATATTAAACCGTTATTTCAGAGGTTTCTTACGACCATATCTGCAGTTTTTTTATTCTTTTTTTTATGCCACATTCCAATCGCTAAATGGACAAATAGCAAGCGTGTTGTTCACTTTGATGCTCGTCACTTCTGATAGGTCCCTTTTTATAATTATTATTGGGACCAATTTTTCCCATAATGCAACAGGGCTTAAGTACATGAAGCGCTATACCGAGGCAGCAATCGCTTCTTACCTGTCAGCATTCAAACGCTCTTTGGGTGAAAATGAGAAAAAGCCGAAGAATCTCGTTGATATTGAAGGGAAGAGAAAGCGATTCTGAAGGCCCTTGAAATCTTCGGGTTTCGAAGGGAAATTATGAGGGCGATTTGAAGAGACAGACAGACAGATTCTGTCTTGTTTGCACGCGGATAGAAAGAGTTTGCAAGCGATTATTTGGCCATAACTCTTGCAAGTTGTGGCGGGCGATCTTTTTCTTCTTTCTCTGACTTTAACGGTGGAAATCCGAGGGACTTCTTGGAATCTTTTTTTGTTTTTCAGACTCGTATTGATACTGACTAATGTGCTCTGGGCGTTATTAGTTTTCTGTAAAGGAAAACTACTGGCCGTCCGCACTTTTTCAGTCCGCCCTCAGATCTTAAATACTACTGAGGCCAGAGGGCTGCAAATTGGTATGTTGATCATCCACCCTCCAGTCACCAAACATACCAAATTGCAGCCCTCTAGCCTCAGTAGTTTTTTTTCATTTTATTTAAGGTTAAAGTTACCCATAATCGTACTTCTGGCACCGCTATAGGTCAGATCTCCCATGACATGAAACCTTCGGTTCGCCTTTGAGTCCTTGCTTAATTCATGGAAACTGCTGGTGTCAGGGCATTGTCAAATCAGTTATTTTAGGTGCGTAATTTTTTTGTTAGCAATTAGAATGGCTTTATCTAAATGATTGTTGTTACTTTCGTTGTTTACATGTTAACTTTGTTGTTATTTTCGTTGTGTGCATGTTAACTTTGTAGTTACTTTCGTTGTTTGCATGTTAACTTTGTAGTTACTTTCGTTGTTTGCATGTTAACTTTGTAGTTACTTTCGTTGTTTGCATGTTAACTTTGTAGTTACTTTCGTTGTTTACATGTTAACTTTGTAGTTACTTTCGTTGTTTGCATGTTAACTTTGTAGTTGTTGTTTGCATGTTAACTTTGTAGTTACTTTCGTTGTTTGCATGTTAACTTTGTAGTTACTTTCGTTGTTTGCATGTTAACTTTGTAGTTACTTTCGTTGTTTGCATGTTAACTTTGTAGTTACTTTCGTTGTTTGCATGTTAACTTTGTAGTTACTTTCGTTGTTTACATGTTAACTTTGTAGTTACTTTCGTTGTTTGCATGTTAACTTTGTAGTTACTTTCGTTGTTTGCATGTTAACTTTGTAGTTACTTTCGTTGTTTGCATGTTAACTTTGTAGTTACTTTCGTTGTTTACATGTTAACTTTGTAGTTATTTTTGTTGTTTGCATGTTAACTTTGTAGTTACTTTCGTTGTTTGCATGTTAACTTTGTAGTTACTTTCGCTGTTTGCATGTTAACTTTGTAGTTACATGTTAACTTTGTAGTTACTTTCGCCGTTTGCATGTTAACTTTGTAGTTACTTTCGCTGTTTGCATGTTAACTTTGTAGTTACTTTCGCTGTTTGCATGTTAACTTTGTAGTTACTTTCGCTGTTTGCATGTTAACTTTGTAGTTACTTTCGTTGTTTGCATGTTAACTTAGTTACTTTCGTTGTTTACGTGTTAACTTCGGCAGCACGTGCGTATCGGAACTTCTACTGCTGGCGAATTGTCTTCTACCACCGCACCAATTTTCTGATGATGAACCAAAAAGATCATTATTTACTGATCGCCAGACGCTAATAGCCACTCGAGCTGGAAGCCTTTGCCATTATGACAGCCACTTCATCATCCAACATCAGTTAACGCTCGTTCCCAATTTATAAGATATAGATAAAATTCCCGTTAAAAAAAAAAAAAGATCCCCTTTGTTGCTAACTTCTCGTTCCTTGTCGTTACCCCAACACGAAAAAGGGCTCCTGGCCACGCCGGAGCGAAAATATGTGGTCTGCCGGCGTTGATTGCCTAACCCGCCATCAAAACACTCCCCGGCCATTAACGTGTGAAAGGAGAAGGGGCTCCTAAATAAAGGATGTGAGCCTGGCTCGTTCAAAAAGGCCATCGGTGTCCCTGTATTTCTTGCGGAAGCGTTCGCAAGCTTAGGCTGGAAAGGATAGTGTTTGTTGTCAGCGTCTTTCTCGGTGCTGTTGTGTTTTGTGATCCTGTTGAACCAAAAAAAGGAAAAAGATTTCTGTTTGCGTTAGTTAATTTACCAAAGCCCGGTAATAGCAGCTGGGAGATAACAAGTTGCTTTGCTTAGAGCTCGCTCTCTCTCTCTCTCTCTCTCTCTCTCTCTCTCTGGGCTCTCTCTCTCTCTCTCTCTGGACGACGCGTTCCTCATTGGACGGGTGGGTACCGTTCTCCAGCTAGCACTCTGCTGGCCCGGCGCTCGATTCCCCAACTTGCCAGTGAAGAATTAGAGGATTTTATTTCTGCTGATAGAAATTCATTTCTCGCCACAATGTTCATTGCTCCAATAAGCTGTAGGTCCCATCAAGGTAACCAGTTGGTCCTTAACCACGTAAAATAAATCTAATCCTTCGCCAGCCCTCAAAGCTGTTAATCAGCTCAGTGGTCTGACGAGGTAAACTAAGTTGTACACCATAACTTTTATTCTGGGCGACGCGTATTTTCCTAAAATCCAGTGTGCATCTGTAGACCTGCTACCGGTAACTGTGTATCTAGTTGTTAGGAACCCTCAAGTTACAGCATCAAAAGGAGAGGGAGAGAAAACTAGACGTGTGTTCATTGCTCCGTCAAACTGTATACCATCAAAACGGGCGGGCCTCGACGAGGTAACCCTCACCCCACCTGGGGGAAGCCATTCATTAGGTATTCATTACATTCTCAGGAAGGAAGGTAAAGGATGATTACGGATACAAATAACAGGTCTTTTCGACTGCATATACTGATTGTTTGTACAGTATACTCAGGTAATTGGCCGTAATTCCATTCTGTGTTGTGTATTTCTTCTGATGGGTTGAAGCTCTAGAGAGGAAACACTTTTTCCAATTCGTAGACTCTGTTTCTTATTTTAAAAGTATGAATGTAATATTGCAAGCAGTAGCTTAGTTTACAATATATGTAGAAAGTAGCGATTAGTAGATTTATAATTTATATTCTTATATGTATGCGGTGCACTGTAGGCATTGTTTAAAGGTTCTTTGCAGCGCCCCTCCTGCCCCTTAGCTGCAACCCCTTTCGTTCCTTTTACTGTACCTCCTGTTCATGTTCTCTTTCTTCCATCTTACTTTCCACCCTCTCCTAACAGTTGATTCGTAGTGCAACTGCTTTGAGGTTTTCCTCTTGATTTATAGTACAAGTGCCAGGTTTTCCTCTTGATTCATAGTACAAGTGCCAGGTTTTCCTCTTGATTTATAGTACAAGTGCCAGGTTTTCCTCTTGATTCATAGTACAAGTGCCAGGTTTTCCTCTTGATTCATAGTACAAGTGCCAGGTTTTCCTCTCGATTCATAGTACAAGTGCCAGGTTTTCCTCTTGATTCATAGTACAAGTGCCAGGTTTTCCTCTCGATTCATAGTACAAGTGCCAGGTTTTCCTCTTGATTCATAGTATAAGTGGCAGGTTTTCCTCTTGATTCATAGTAAAAGTGGCAGGTTTTCCTCTCGATTCATAGTACAAGTGCCAGGTTTTCCTCTTGATTCATAGTACAAGTGGCAGGTTTTCCTCTTGATTCATAGTACAAGTGCCAGGTTTTCCTCTTGATTCATAGTACAAGTGCCAGGTTTTCCTCTTGATTCATAGTACAAGTGCCAGGTTTTCCTCTTGATTCATAGTACAAGTGCCAGGTTTTCCTCTTGATTCATAGTACAAGTGCCAGGTTTTCCTCTTGATTCATAGTACAAGTGCCAGGTTTTTCCTCTTGATTCATAGTAAAAGTGGCAGGTTTTCCTCTTGATTCATAGTACAAGTGCCAGGTTTTCCTCTTGATTCATAGTACAAGTGGGTTTTCCTCTTGATTCATAGTACAAGTGCCAGGTTTTTTCCTCTTGATTCATAGTACAAGTGGCAGGTTTTCCTCTTGATTCATAGTACAAGTGGCAGGTTTTCCTCTTGATTCACAGTACAAGTGGCCAGGTTTTCCTCTTGATTCATAGTACAAGTGCCAGGTTTTCCTCTTGATTCATAGTACAAGTGCCAGGTTTTCCTCTTGATTCATAGTACAAGTGCCAGGTTTTCCTCTTGATTCATAGTACAAGTGCCAGGTTTTCCTCTTGATTCATAGTACAAGTGCCAGGTTTTCCTCTTGATTCATAGTACAAGTGCCAGGTTTTCCTCTTGATTCATAGTACAAGTGCCAGGTTTTCCTCTTGATTCATAGTACAACTGCTTTGAGGTTTTCCTCCTGTTACACCTTAAAACTCCTTTTATTGTCAGTTTCCATTTCAGCGCTGAATGATCTCAAAGGTCCCATTGCTTGGACTTTGGCTTAAATGCTATATTCTGTTGTATTCTTGACCGAGCTTGCTCTCACCTGCCTGGCTCCATCGACCAACGCCAGAGTTTAAGATACTGGAGTCGTTGGGCTGCCTAAATTGCTCTTTAAGGACCCCCTAGAGTAACTAGGGGATCTTACTTGAATGGCAATTTGGCAAGGCGCGTCGGGCAGCTCTCTCTCTCTCTCTCTCTCTCTCTCTCTCTCTCTCTCTCTCTCTCTCTCTCTCTCTATATTTGTCATCAAATTACCTATCTCCATATCTGTCTATCGATCTCTCTATATATCTGTCTGTTTATCTATCTATCTATCTATCTATCTATCTATCTAGAGAGAGATCTAGAGAGAGAGAGAGAGAGAGAGAGAGAGAGAGAGAGAGAGAGAGCTGTCTCATCCTTCTACTTTACCAGAAGAACTTTCTGGTAATTATAAACCAATAATGACTTCCACTATTGAGTCGGTACACCTTTTAGGAACATTATTGGTAAAGTCATCAGGACGCCGGACATTCTCTCTCTCTCTCTCTCTCTCTCTCTCTCTCTCTCTCTCTCTCTCTCTCTCTCTCTCTCTCTCTCTCTGCATGCTTGTGATTGCTCCCGTATCTTAATCACGGGATGAGGCTATTTCTCCTTGCATCAGTAGGAATATTATTTGAGTATTTACAATTATAGTTTCTGTAAGTTCTTACGCAAATTTATATTACAGACTTTAATCATTTTCCGTCTTAGTATGATGATGTTGCCTCCATTTTGTATTAATAAACTATATTTTCACTTTAATTACTTTCATGTATTTCTTGATGAATATTACGTAATGTTTTACAGATTGATTTTTCTTTGGATAATTTTTCCTTCCTTACATCAGCCATTCTTTGTCAGAGAGATTGCTCTCTCTCTCTCTCTCTCTCTCTCTCTCTCTCTCTCTCTCTCTCTCTCTCTCTCTCAGTACGTTACAAAAACGAGTATAGCGGAGCCGAATGTTTGGTCATCCCAACACTTTTTTAACTATTAATTTCTTCAGTCTAGGGATCTCCTTTAACCATCACAGCTTCGAAGTATAGAAACCACTTCAGTGAGGTAACGGTTAGGCCTAATAGTTACTAACCTCAATATCCTCAAGTTATATCTTACGCAGAAGAAATCTTCATCACGGAGCAAATAGAAACTTAACTTTGTCTTTCAACTCAACCTTTTCCTCCTCTGTACCGTCCGATAGACACATATATCTATCCTAAGAAACAGAGAGAGAAAAACAACTTGGGTTCTCATTTCCCCAGCAAGTTCTTCCCTTAGCGATGCCATTAAATCTCGACCCATAAGTTAGCCCCCCGCTTTAGCCTCGTGTCCTATCCAGTATTTTCCGTTCGTTGACCCCGTCAGGATTCTCGCCGCCTTGAAGACAAACAAACCTTTTGACGTTTGCAGAATTTTTGTTCTTCCTCTGTCATTTTTCTTTCGGAAGTGAGCGTATTTAGCCAGTTAGAAGTAGAACGTAGCAACATTTAAAAAACATATCCCCATATGGCAAAAAGATGTTAAATTTCGACTGTCATTTTTCTTGGAGACATCCACGATTTTTGCCACTCTCCGAAGAGACTAAAGAGGGTCCTAACGTTGAAAATGCCGTCCCACCGCTTCAACTCTTGATCGCAGACATAAGTCCAATTTGACGTGATTCTGCTGACAGACACCAAGGGTACAACGCTCCTCTTCTCTCTCGGACGAGGGCCAGAGCTTCTGCTAAGAACTTTAGCGATATTTATGAGCAGCTAGCGGCGCTCAGCTTCTCTTCCCTTCAGTTACGCTTCGTTTAACTGACTGGAGTATCTTTGATGCAGTTCCTCTGGAGCAATCACGCCGAGAGGTATCCATTTGAATCCGTTTCTCGCGATGATTCAGGCGTATTAAGAAAACAGGTCGTATCATTAAATATTTCAGTTGTGATAGTATGTGAGTTGTGGCTCGTTGAAATTTAGGATGAGTAATTATGAGCGGCCGACATAACAGCAATTAAGCCATCTTTCTAAAGGTTTCTCTTTGAAGGGGAATTTCAGACAAATTCTTTTCTGTACATTGCAAATTTAATCGATTTACATTCATCTCCATGCAATGCCAGAGGTGTCAGTAAGCTCTCAGACCTTAGGCTTAACTAACAGAAGCAGCAACGAAAGCAATAGTAGTAGTAGTAACAAATAAATGAATAAAAGTTACATCTTACAGCTAATGAAAAAGAATAAATAAGATCTCAAAAGCTTAAATTCAAGGCTTCCTCTTGAGGAAAACGGCAGTGAGGATGATATTTCCGGCGCGCATTTTCCCCCGAGATGTGACCGAGCACCGGGACCTTCCCCTGACAAAAGCGGACGCCATATCTTATAAACTGGCCATAGAATTTTGTTAAAAATAATCTCATAATGTTTCCTACACCCAAGTTACCTTGGAGTTACCTGTGCAGCTAGATTTAATCCAGCCTAACTTAACCTAACCTAGGGGCATGGCAGAAAAACCGGGGTTGGTGCAATTCTAGCATACATCTCGGGAACTTGCTTCCGCGCACTAGCATAATCCGTTTTCTTTGGTCTAAAATGTTCGAGATAAAAACAAAAGAGCGGGAAAATAACGAACGCCATATGAACAAGGTAGAAAGAAAAGCCATTAAAAGGTTTTTTTTTATTTCTAGCAACATTCAAGAGTACTAAATTACTTTGTTACACGGACAGTACAATTTCAATGCGATTGTAAAGGGAACATATTGTACGAAGTGTCTAGATACACTTGAGGATGCTGATATTAAGAACGGGGAAAAAATTATGGTACTAAGGCGTGAAGGACTTAGTTAAATAGACAATTGAAAGGGGAAGTGTAAAATATACATCACGGCGTCGCCTACCCCCCACACACACACAAAAGTAGACATTTAAGCCTTAGCGGTCGGTACCCGCAAGAAAAGAAACAAAAAAAAAACTTGGAGAAAAAAAAAAACCTGAAACAGAAAACGCTTTCCATCCGGCGATGTCTTAGTTTTCTGTAAAAGAAAACTATTGTGGGCCTTGTCTGTCCGTCAGCACTTTTTCAGTCAATCAAATGCACATAGGCTTGCGGGCCAGTTATAGTCTCATCTCTCTCTCTCTCTCTCTCTCTCTCTCTCTCTCTCTCTCTCTGTGGGAGACTACCACCTCTGATAGGTAACCCAGAATTTCAAATTTCTGAGCCATCTTCCTGCAGCCAATAAGTTGAGCACTTAGCGACAGCCGGCACCCCACCGATATTGATGTTATTGGGAAAATTTCTAACTATGCTGCATCTTAGGGCGCAAAAACAAGTAAAGAAGATTTGATAGAAAAGTATTAAAAAAAAAAGGTTAAATAAAAAAATAGGTGACATTAAGGGTTGCTGATGTGACTTAGATAGGTCCCCAGCATAGGCCATTAAAACGAAAACAAATGGAAATTCTATAATTCTATATAAGTTGCTGAGCGCACAATCAAATGAAAAAAGATTCGACATAAAAGTATATCTATAAAAAAGTGAAATAAAAAATGTGATATTAAAGGTTTATGTAAAAAAAGGTATAGGTCCCCATATCGGCCTTTTGAACAAAAACAAAAAAATTCTATAATTCAGTATAAATTTCTTAGCACAAAAACAAGTAAAGAAGATTGGATACAAAAATTTTAAAAAATAAATAAATAAAAAAAGTTACATTAAAGTCCCCAGTATCGCCCAAGAAAACAAAAAAAAAAATTCTATCATTTATTTAATATATATTGCTGAGCGCGAAAAGTACTTCCACATAGAACAAAAGTATTCCAAAGATTAACGATAAAGATATAATTAATTTTTTTAAAAAACGCGAAATGAAAAATATACTGTAGTAGACAAGAATGAAGAAATGGCCTCCATTATTCGCAAATAATCGCTTTCCCCTAAATCTTCCTTCTTACAGCGGAGCAACGGTCGTTGATATTCCGGAGAGGCCGCCCAATATGGCGAGGCAGAAGGTTGCTGAGTGCCACCTGGTTGGACCAAAGAAAAAGGGGGAAATAATTGACTCTTGGGTGGGGGGGCGACGACCCCCGCCCCCTGGATGGAGCAGAATGTTTCAGCACGAGGCGTGTCTGGAAAGAATAGTAGTATTCGACTCAGACACAATTACGGATTTATTTTTTTATTTTGTAAACTTTGAAATATACGTAAATTATTTGCAGTGGTTTTTTGTTTATATATATATATATATATATATATATATATATATATATATATATATATATATATATATATATATATATATATATATATATATATATATATATATGCTGTAATGAATGTTAGCAACCTCATGCAGGAATATCTACCAATAATCTGAACGATTTGGTGCATCCTCTAAGCTGAAATGAAATGGCATTTAGATTAATGTATGTACACATACACACACACACACACACACCTTTCCACAAACACAGACGCATATATATATATATATATATATATATATATATATATATATATATATATATATATATATGTTTGTGTATACATAAATTTATATATACATGAGCATCATCCAATCATAATTATCCCCCATACATTTTCATCCACAGCGGAAACATCAAATGTACACGGCAGTTAACAGAGCGTCTGGACACTGTTGCAGGAAAAAGCAAACGAAAGCTTTTTTTATTTTTTTGTATGGAGGGGCAAGTTAATATTCATAATATCGGATCCTTCAACAACAGAACGTCGACTATTGTGCCCTTTGAAAGGACGTCCGCGCACGCGCTCTGTATACGACTCTTAATGAAATGTATGTTTACGCTCGAGTTTTGTTTATTACCGAAGCCCGCATTCCACTCTATATAATATAAGTTCCCTTGACGGTAAAGCAAACATGACTTCCACTGTGTGAATATAACCCTGGTTCCAATGAGTATTTCCGAATGCCTCAAATATTATAACCGGCGTGGCGGAGATACGAATCTCTCTGTAAGTACGTTTCGGAAAATACATTTCTACCTTTTACGATAAGATCTCTACAGTCGCTGGGAGCCTAACCGAACATTGATTTAATTTACGTTCCTGGGAGAGAGAGAGAGAGAGAGAGAGAGAGAGAGAGAGAGAGAGAGAGAGACGTGATCACTTCAGTGGATCAACGACAGGAATGGTACGCATTCAAATTACATGAAGAATAAATAGATGCTGTCAGGGGAAACTAAAAAAAAATAAATAAAAGTTTAAAGGGGAAGTCTGCTGAATAAATGACTGAGTGAATAATTTATTGGTCATTAAGGCTGCAACCTAGACGAATTGCCTACGATTACAATATACTATGAAATATAAAAACACCGCACTGAGCTTCTGAGTTATCAACAGGATGATCCACAGTGATACTCTCGTGTAACATGACGAAATGTACTTGTAGAAATATCTACAGAGCTTAAAGCTTTCGTCCATCCTTCTGTGGACTTGATTCTTGCTAAGCAAAAATATCACTGTGGACCCTCCTATTGACAATATATATGTCTCAATTATCAAGTGGAATAGTAATCTTTATTACGATGTTTGCGAAGAGGGTGAAACTGTCAAATCACAATATGCTGATGCCTTTTTTTAACTTGATCGTTTTATGACAATGCTATGATCTTTTGTTTTGAAGTTTTCATTGTCATTAAGTTGAATTTTGAAAAGACGCTTTCCACCATATCAAACTTCAACACCTAAAGCTGATTCGGTCGATAATGCGCTGGTTATGGACAGTGGAACGTAATTCCAAATATTTATTGTTTCATATACACAATCAGTTAATTAGAAAACCAGCGCACGAATCACTGAATCATAATGCAACATAACGTTCATGAGTCCATGAAATTCTTGGAAATACGGATTTGACAAGCGGTCAAAAAAGGTACGGAATGTTTTCGCCTAATCTTACAAATAAAATCTGTAAACACACGCAGTGCTACTACTCTTCCTAAAGCCCCACCCCCCCCCCCCTTCTGTTGTTTTCTCTGTTGTTTTAATAAACTGCGAAATGTTGTTCTCAATAAAAAAAAATTGTTTGAACAAATTGAACTGGTCTTATCGAAGCGACAAAACACGACAAATGGCAAATGTCTAACCTTAGATGTTTTGCATACGATTGCATGGATCAGTTCCTAAACACTCTGTCGAGTCCTACTTAATCCATTTCCTGACAGTGTATATATTTGACTTCTCTCTTTTAAATTCAGTGTACAGAGTATTTGACAGCGTACACAGGGCACACAATCCCACCGTACAGGTGATTGTTTACATTGCATTCGTAATAGTTTTTGTACACAGCACTCACGTCATCATTCTTCATGATTTGAGTACCATAAAGTAGAAGTTTTGACTGAACGAAGAAATCTTAAATGTTTAAAAAAACGGTTTTATTGCATATAAGGTTTTTATATTTGCCCTTTATTTTCATCAAACTCTCTCTCTCTCTCTCTCTCTCTCTCTCTCTCTCTCTCTCTCTCTCTCTCTCTCTCTCTCTCTCTCTCATATGCACTCTGAGTCTACCAGCCGATTGTTTATAACAACAACAAAAAGAAAAGTCCGTAATTGTGTCTGGGTCGGAATACTTAACCTTTCCAGACACGCCTCGTGCTGAAACATTCTGTTCCATCCGGGGGCGGTTATTGGGGCGGGGGCACCGCTCCACCCCGAGTCAATTATTTCCCCCTTTTTCTTTGGTCCGGCCAGGTGGCGTTCAGTAACCTTCTGCCTCGCCATATTGGGCGGCCTCCCCGGAATATCAACGACCGCCGCTTCGCTGTAGGAAAGAAGATTTAGGGGAAAGCGATTATTTGCGAATAATGGAGGTCATTTCTTCATTCTTGTCTACTACAGTATGTTTCAGATTTTTTATTTCACGTTTTAAAAAAAAATTATTATATCTGTATCGTTAATTTTTGGAATACGTAGATGATATTTTTGCTCTTTGTGGAAGTACTTTTCGCGCTCAGCAATTTATATTAAATAAAGTATAGAATTTTTTCTTTTTTCTTGCCAGATAAGCAAGCCTTAATGTAACTTTTTTTATTTAGCTTTTTTTTAACTTTTATATCAAATCTAATTTACTTGTTTTTGTGCTAAGAAATTTATGCTGAATTATGGATTTTTTTTTTTTTGAAAAGTAGATATTGGGAACCTACCTTTTTAACATAAGTAACCCTTAATATCATATATTCTTATTCAATTATATGTATATATATATATATATATATATAAACTTTTATAACGAATCTTTTTTCATTTGTTTGCCCGCTCAGTAATTTTTATAGAATTTTAGAATTTCCATTTGTTTTCGTTTTAATGGCCTATTTTGGGGACCTATCTAAGTCACATCAGCAACCCTTAATGTCACCTTTTTTTTATTTAACCTTTTTTTTTAATACTTTTCTATCAAATCTTCTTTACTTGTTTTTGTGCTCCTAAGATGCAGGCTAGTTAGAAATTTTCCCAATAACATCAATATTGGTGGGGTGCCGGCTGTCGCTAAGTGCTCAACTTACTGGCTGCAGGAAGATGGCTCAGAAATTTGAGATTCTGAGGTTACCTATCAGAGGTGGTAGTCTCCAGAGAGAGAGAGAGAGAGAGAGAGAGAGAGAGAAATGAGACTCTAACTGGCCCGCAAGCCTGTGTGTGCATTTGATTGACTAAGCTATTTCATAATTGACCGATTATCATTCAGAATGATTCTTTTACTAGTTTTTTAGTTCTCCGTAAAAGAAAACTATTCTGATGGCTTTGTCTGTCCGTCCGCACTTTTTCGTGCCCACCCTCAGATCTTAAAAACAACTGAGGCTAGGGGGCTGCAAATTGGTATGTTGATCATCCACCCACCAATCATCAAACGTACCAAATTGCAGCCCTCTATGGCCTCAGTAGTTTTTATTTAATTTAAGGCTAAACTTAGCCATGATATTGCGTCTGGCAACGCTATAGGACATGTCACCACCGGGCCGCGGCTGAGAGTTTCATGGGCCACGGCTCATAAAGCATTATAATCTGTACAGAAAACTCCGCCGCATTTTTTAATGGTTTTAAGAATTTCATTCTGAGGGAAAGACCTAAGACACTGGACGTACTGAAGAGAACAGCTGATCTGTAAAATAAATAACAACAATAACTTGAAAATAGTCAATTAGTTTTCAGATACTTGGCAAAATACGTTCACTTCCGGAAGAAGAATGACAGAGGAAGAACCAAAATTCTGCAAACGTCAAAAGGCGAGAATCTCGATGGGGCCAAAAGTTGCTACATTCTTCTTCTTCTTCTTATTGACAAAATCCGCTCAATTCCGAAAGAAAAAAGACAAAGGAAACATCACAGCTCTACAAACGTCAAAAGGCGTGCTTGGCTTCATTATTATTATTATTATTATTCAGAAGATGAGACCTAGTCATATGGAACAAGCCCACCAAAGGGGCCACTGACTTGGAATTCAGGCTTCCGAAGTACGTGGTGTTCATTAGGGAGGAGTGAGAGGAGGTAAAAGGAAAAAATAAATTAATAAAGAGATGAAAATGTATTCAATTGCAAGGAGGCGAGAATCCCGATGGGGTCAACGAACTGAAAAGCCTGGAGAGGACACGGGGCTACAGGGGCGGGCTAACTTATGGGTCAAGATTTAATGGCATCGCTAAGGGAAGAAGAACTTGCTGGGGAAATGAGAACCCAAGTTTTTTTTTTTTTTTTTTTTTTTTAGGAGTTATATATCTACCGGACGGTACGGAGGGGAAAAGTTCGAGGTGGAAGATAAAGTTAAGATGCTGTTTGCAGGGCGATGAAGGATTTTTTATACGTAAGATACAACTTGAGGATATTGAAGATAGTAATTGTTAGGCCTAACCGTTATCTCACTGAAGTACTTTCCATACTTTGAAGCTGTGATGAGTAGAGGAGATCCCTAGACAGAAGAAATTGATAGATAAAGAAGTGTTGGGATGACCAAACATTCGGCTCCGCTATACTGGTTCTGAGAGAAGAGAGAGAGAGAGAGAGAGAGAGAGAGAGAGAGAGCAACCTGACCAAACGTTCGGCTCCCGCTATACTCGTTTTTTGTAACCTACTGAGAGAGAGAGAGAGAGAGAGCAAGCAACCTAGCCAAACATTCGGCTCCCGCTATACTCGTTTTTTGTAACCTACTGAGAGAGAGAGAGACAGAGGGAGGGAGAGACAGAGAGAGAGAGAGAGAGAGACAGAGACAGAGAGAGAGAGAGAGAGAGAGAGAGAGAGAGAGAGAGAGAGAGAGAGAGAGCAATCTCTCTGACAAAGAATGACTGGTGTAAGGAAGGAGAAATGATCCAAAGGAAAATCAATTTGTAAAATATTACGTAACATTCATCAAGAAATATAAGAAAGTAATTAAAGAGAAAATGAAATGTTATTAATACAAATGGAGGCAACATTATCATACCAAGACGGAAAATTATTAAAGTCAGTAATATAAATTTGCTTAAGAACTTACAGAAACTATAATTGTAAATACTCAAATAATATTCCTACTGAAACAAGGAGAAATAGTCTCATCCCGTGACCAACGTACGGGAGCAATCACGAGCATGCGGAGAGAGAGAGAGAGAGAGAGAGAGAGAGAGAGAGAGAGAGAGAGAGAGAGAGAGAGAGAGAGAGAGAATGTCCGGCGTCTTGATTATTTCACCAATAATGTTCCTAAAAGGTGTACCAGCTCAATAGTGGAAGACATTATTGGTTTATAATTACCAGAAAGTTCTTCTGGTAAAGCAGTAGGATGAGACAGCTCTCTCTCTCTCTCTCTCTCTCTCTCTCTCTCTCTCTCTCTCTCTCTCTCTCTCTCTCTCTTCTTAGATAGATAGGAAATAAAGATCTTAAAGTACTTCCTTTCTTATATGATAGTTGAAGACGAAGAAGAAGAAGAAGAAGAAGAAGAGAGAGAGAGAGAGAGAGAGAGAGAGAGAGAGAGAGAGAGAGAGAGAGAGAGGGAGAGAGGGCTTATTTCATAACTCTCACTGTCTTCGACGACAGTCAAATAATTAACCAGAGAAAGCCTTCAAAGTATAATGGCCACCGTTGCAAGGTTCTTATTTTTTTTATTATAATTTTTAATGTTGTGTATTATAATTCTCAATATTATTACTGTCATTATCATTATTATAAATACTATTTTTACTACTACATCAGCAACTGTGGATATTGCCGATTATAATTTTTATCATGTTATCTCGTGTCTCTAGATCGTGTGAATTGTATTATCACTACTTTCTATATTCCATGTACTCGTATATGGCCCTGAGCTGAAATAAAGGATACTATTATTATTTATTATTATTATTATTATTATTATTATTATTATTATTATTATTATTAATCTGACCATTTGGAGAAATAGAGATGTCAGGGGCATTCAGGGGATATTTTGGAGGTTGCTGGATTATTCCCGAGTGAGAGGAGGATCTTTTTCTGGTCACTTGTAGCAAAACAGTTTGAAATAACCCTGAATATAGAATATGGAATACATTCTTCCATTAGGTTTTTGTTTATCAACAAAATCTAAGGCATAATAATTGTGTTATTAGACATAATTGTTTGTGAATTAGCCATTATGTTTCAGTACCAAAGTGGTTATGTTACCATTGACGCTTCGAGGCCAATTTACTAAACTCAGTCGCTCGGTAACTGAAGAATACGGTAGGAAACCGATCAGTGAATTCTTCAGTCACTAGGAATAAAACTAGTATATTTCCGTCACTATTTTTGCTGTTATCCTGAATCGTACACAATATCTCACAAGTATAAAATGCGCCGAAGTTTCTTCGACGCAGTCGAGTTTTCTGTACATCGTATAATCAAGGCCACCGAAAGCAGATCTATCTTTCGGCGGTCTCGGTATAATGCTGTATGAGGCGCGGCCCATGAATCTTTAACCACTGCCCGGTGGTGGCCTGGCCTATATCGTTGCCAGAAGCACGATTATGGCTAACTTTAACCTTAAATTAAATAATAACTAATGAGGCTAGATGGCTGCAATTTGGTGTGTTTGATGACTGGAGGGTGGATGATCAACATACCAATTTGCAGCCCTCTAGCCTTAGTAATTTTTAAGATCTGAGGGCGGACAGAAAAAAGTGCGGACGGACAGACAAAGCCGGCACAATAGTTTTCTTTTACAGAAAACTAAAAAACTTGTATATTTCCGTCACTATTTTTGTTGTTGTCGAGAATCATAGACAATGTCTAATAATGAAAAACTACTTTTATCAGGGGACCGACCTCTGTTAACTTCTACCACTGACCTGAAATATTTATCAGGGATCCAAGCAACGTCATGTTTGCGGATGATTCAAACACCGCATGCCCCTCGCGCTCCCAATTTGACAAAGACTCTGTAATGAAGTTTCCAGTGATATTTTCTAGAGAACTCTGTTCTGACCCCTGCTCTCCCGCCAACATGCTGCTCTTGCGAAAACTGCAACCAATCAGAGGTCTCGTGACGTCTGTTCAGTGACCTGTTGACTTTTTATGACTTTTTATGCCCTCTGTGCCTGGCATACCTTTTGAGGTTTGCCGTGTAGGCGATGTGATGTGGGTAATGAATAATTGAAGAGTCCTTCAGTATACTTGAGCCTTGAATATTTCACCTTCGTGATTTATTTATATTTGCAACTCCAAGATTTATTCGAGTTAAATGCTGGTGAATATTTCATCTTCAGATTTCAGTCGCCAACTGTGCTTCAGTAATTACTCTCCTTTTATTACATTTAGATGATTGGATTGAATTGAATATAGAATTTAGGCCAAAGGCCAAGCACTGGGACCTATGAGGTCTTTCAGCGCTGAAACGGAAATTGACAGTAAAAGTTTGAAAGGTGTAACAGGAGGAAAACCTCAAAGCAGTTACACTATGAATCAATTGTTAGGAGAGGGTGGAAGGTAAAATGAAAGAAAGAGAATATGAAAGGAGGTACAATAAAAGGAACGAAAGGGGTTGCAGCTAGCGGCGGCCGAAGGCAAGCTGTAAAGAACCTTAAGTAATGTACAGTTCGATGGGAAAATTAATTTTTTATATCAACAATTTGGGTTGATAAAATTGCGTATGCTATTTTCTTCCATAACATAACAAGAAATTATAATTCTTAAGATCAGTGGTCAGAGATTCATACCACCTCTCGCATGAGAGAGAGAGAGAGAGAGAGACAGACTCAAGTCTGCCAGACCAGTGCCTGACATTAATGGATGTTTCCATTATTTTTCTGACTAGTAGCACTTCACGATTAATTTACATGCATCCATTATTTCTTTTTGATTAGCAGCACTTCATTATTTAATCACTAATTTATTCTGCTCGTCATTTATGGCCAAATCCTTCAAGTGCACTTACGCAAAGGTGTCTTCACGAGTGTGGAAATAATCGTAAGGTGACAAGAGCAATGACGTTGTAATGGCGTTCTAATTTAGGCAGAAAATCCCCTTCATTTGTCTCAAACCTCAGAGGGCCATTAACTCTAGATTAAAATCTCTCATTAGGTGTCTATTTCCTCAATTCTCTCACGCTCTCTATAGACGTTCTCCTCCTGGTGCCTTCGGAATTACAACCGACCCGCAGGAGATGCTACTCTCGACGTAACAGAATCTTCCATCCAATTTGTCCCCAGTGATTTTTTTTTCTCACCGAAGATTCTCAGAAATATCATTCGATATCTTTCCTCTTCTTCCCTTTCTCCGCACGAAGATAGCACCGGGTGTATTCTCTGCCTCTTTCTAAACATATTGTTTGATATGTTTTCCTCTTCTGCTTGTAAACATATTTTCTTCCGTTTCGTGTTCCTTAATTGGTTTCTTTAAAATTTCCACCTTGGTCTAAACCCCGTTACTCCCTCATATATGTATTTTTAGTTTTCTGTAAAAGAAAACTATTGTGCCGGCTTTTTCTGTCCGTCCTCACTTTTTTCTGTCCGCACTTTTTCTGTCCACCCTCAGATCTTGAAAACTACTGAGGCTAGAGGGCTGCGAAGTGTTATGTTGATCATCCACCCTCCAGTCATCAAGCATACCAAATTACAGCCCTCTAGCCTCAGTAGTTAGCCATAATCTTGCTTCTGGCAGTGATATAGTATATGCCACCACCGGGCCGTGGTTAAAGTTTCATGGGGGGCCGCGGCTCATGTAGCATTATACCGAGGCCACCGAAAGAGAGATCTATTTTCCGTCGCCTTGATTATACGCTGTACAGAAAACTCGACTGCGCCGAAGGCACCTCGGCGCATTTTTTACTTGTTTTTCTTTCGTTTACTTATTTTCTGTCCTGTGTTTGAGATCTGCTTTCCCTATTATGAATCTAGTGGTTGACTGATTGATTATGTCCATTAAAACTGGCGTCACAACATCTACTAGGTTATTGAAAGCCGTAATAAATTTAAATAGAAAATTAAAAATAAATAAATAAGTTTAAAAAGAATTTCATGTAAAAATACCTAAAAATACATATGTATGAAGTATCAATTTTGTTTTCTCCTGACTTCCGGAGGAATGGCTGCTAATTGCTACCTCATTAGCATTCCAGTCACTGCCATTCCGGTTATTGCCATTCCAGAGTGATTGAAAACTCTTCATAGGAAACTTGGAGGGTGAATTTCAGCGTCTTCCGTTTTTGTTTATGGTTGAGCCTGTCGTCACAGAAAACGAGCTCAAGGTTGAGCCCATCTTTGAGCTCTATCGTCATAGAAAACAACCCCAAGGTTGAGTCTATCGTCATCGAAAACGAGCTCAAGGTTGAGCCTATCTTTGAGCTCTATCGTCATAGAAAACGAGCTCAAGGTTGAGCCTATCTTTGAGCTCTATCGTCATAGAAAAACGAAAACAACCCTATCGAGGTTCTTTGAGCTCTATCGTCACAGAAAACGAGCTGAAGGTTGAGCCTATCTTTGAGCTCTATCGTCATAGAAAACGAGCTGAAGGTTGAGCCTATCTTTGAGCTCTATTGTCGTAGAAAACGATCTCAAGGTTGAGCCTGTTGTCATAGAAAACGAGCTCAAGGTTGAGCCTATCTTTGAGCTCTATTGTCGTAGAAAATGAGCTCAAGGTTGAGCCTACGTCATAGAAAACGAGCTCAAGGTTGAACCCGTCTTTGAGCTCTATCGTCGTAGAAAAGGAGCTCAAGGTTGAGCCTATCTTTGAGCTCTATCGTCGTAGAATACGGGCTCAAGGTCGAGCCTCTTAAGCGCCACTTAGCCGCACTGAAATCCCACTCGATTACGGAGATGACGATGTCATTATGGAAAATCTATACACATTCATGACTCTCTCATTTCGCCCCAACGGTTATGTTCTCATTTCCTCGCGTCGAGTGGCTGCAGTGACGCTCGGCCTCGGAGCCAAAGGGGCCTCTCGGCTAAGAAGGACATCTGCCACCCGACGAGGCGATATTATAGCCCTTTCGCCAAAGGTAAAGGGCCGATGCGGGGCTCCAGAACTCTCGGGGTTAAGCAACGAATCTCGGCTCGGGCCGTAACCGTAAGTGAATGTTAATGAGGCGACCATTTGGATAAAACTGCCGATAGAGACGTTGTTGCCTTCGTCATAACAGGTTTTCAGAATGTGTTGCGAAAGAGTTGGAATGTTCCAGAGTTGAAGGTTCTCGCCACGTTTTGGCTTCATTATCGCCGGCGGTTTTAGCAGGGTTCTTGAGGGTCTTTCGTTTAAATGGAATAAGGAGTCGCATTGTAATAAGTTCGCACTGGACGTGCTTATTGTACTTAAAAGAAAATCGAGGATTGTATGCTACAGTTTTCATATTCAGTAGAAATATGAATGGGAGGAACTGAATAAAACCTAGGTGGTCCGCTGGTATAGTGGGTAGTGTCGTGGCATGCCACTCATTGAGATGTGGCGGGTTCGCGTCTCCCCCAGGCCGATGAAAAATCACTGGCTCTGTATCATGATCAGTTACTGCTGCAGTGTTGGGGGGTTTGCTGCGGTGGGAGGTTGAAACCAACACTCTTTGGAAGCTTAAAGAATTTCAAGTCAGAGGCCCCTTTGGTGTGCTTGTTCCATGTGAATGGGTTTCATCTACTGAAATAATAATAATAATAATAATAATAATAATAATAATAATAATAATAATAATGAATTTGCTGCAAAGCTTTTATTGTGAGCCAAGTGTTATTATTATTACTTGTAGTATTAAGTAATTTAACGAGATCACTGCGTCACTACCTAGTCTCTCCTAGGGCTCGCCCAAAGGACGTTTTCCTCCTGTTACACCAATTTTCAGCACTGAATGACCTCGTAGGTCCCAGCGCTTGTCCTTCGTACTAAATTGTTCATATACTATTGTATATATACCAAGGACCTATTCTTAAATGGCATATACTATTGTATATAGTATTGTATATAGTATATATACTATATACTACTATATATACTACTGTATATATATACCAAAGGACTTAATCTTAAATGATAAGTGAAGATTAAAACAGTGTATGTTCAAGAAGTTGGACAGCTAAGTAAGAAGAGACCAAAGAGAGTGGATGATCACCCAGCCAGAAAACTCGTATCCTTTGATTGCGACCTTTGACTTTTAGGACCTCTCCTAGATAGTGACCCCCATGGGGTTTTAACCTGGTAAAAACATAAACAAAAGGCTATAAATACCATAAAGATAATAACTCCCAAGAAATATTAGTCCTAGATAACGACCCCCGAAAACCCTTGGGGGTCACTATCTAGAAAAGATCCCTGTAAATTTCATAAAGTTAATGACCCCCAAGAAATATTAGTCCTAGATAACGACCCCCGAAAACCCTTGGAGGTCACTCTCTAGGAAAGATCCCTGTAAATATCATAAAGATAATGACCCCCAAGAAATATTAGTCCTAGATAACGACCCCCGAAAACCCTTGGGGGTCACTATCTAGGAAAGATCCGACATTTTACATTGGTGTGAGGCGGGGGGTCACCTGAGAAAGATCCATTTTACATTGGTGTGAGCACCTGAGCGGGCAGCAGTATACGTAGGCGGTTTGATTTGAATAATCAACCGTTTATGAATTCTTCAAAGTATTTATAATATTTATGCTTCCCAGACCTACGTATGAGACTCGTGCTTCTCAAGGGATTGCTGGTGATAACGAATCTATATTCATTTCATATATATATATTGTCAAAGTACAAATTCTGTGGTGGAGACTTTTTTTTTTTTTTGTGCAGTTCAACCTTACTGCTTTTCTGTAGCAGTTGCGAGAACATATCTTTCATTTATTGTAAGTTTCTGGAACTTCAATTAAATACGTTAATTTCGTGCAGATGTTTGTTTTTGACAGCGTAATTGTTTAACAAGATGTTAAAGGAAATTCCTGTATAATCTATCTAAAAGCATGTCAGCTTTGATTTCCTTGTGGCTTTATATAATCTGTTTGTTCGAGATATTTCCAGAGCCAGTTGACCAACACTAGGTTATGTCTACTTTTAGTGAGCGTGTGTGTATGTGTGTGAGTGTGGTGTTTGTGTACGCCAGAACTTTTCAAGGCTGGTTAGCAAAGCAGAACAAGATAAGACCAAGAACAGCAAGACAAGATTAAAGCAAGTCTAGGCAAGTCTCAAGTCTCCAGTCATCCCATATAGATAGAAAGGAGAATACTTTGCTTTCGGTTCAACATGAACAGTGTAGTTGTCACAGGACCGGAGGAAGGAATGAAACAAGGTGATGACCAAGTCCTCTCGTGTTTTCACAGCTCCTCTGTGGGTATTACTGAAGGCTCTTTGCAGCGTCCCGTTGTGTGCCGTCAGTGGACCTCAGCTGTAATCTTCTTTCATTCCTGTTACTGTTACTGTACTCCATTCATATTATCTTTCTTCCATCTTTGCTATCCACCCTCTCCTAACAATGATTTCACAGTGCAAATGCTTTGAGGTTTTCCTCCTGTTACACCTTTCAGACCTACCTACTTTCAATTTCCTTTCCAGCGCTAAACTGTACATTCCAGTCCATTCCATAAACTGGATCGCCTGGTAATCCTCGTGTTTTATTCCTTCCTCCAGCTCTGTGACTACGTAAGACACCTCAAATTCAAGCGATAGATCGTCAATAAAAATTTAAGCGTTTGCTTCAAAAGAGGAGCCGTTCAAAGGACAGTCCCTGACTGCCACTACAACGAGTGCGATCGGCCGTAATATTTTTTCTTTAACTCCTGCGATACGTCGTTGCATAAGTGATGTAAATAAATTTTGTATTTTCATTTATATTTCGCTTTATAATCACACTGCGTGTTAAGAACACTTCCTCACACATAGTGGGATTATATATATATATATATATATATATATATATATATATATATATATATATATATATATATATATATATATATATATATATATATATATATATATATATACACGAAAAGCAGACCAACGCGCGCCGTCAGATGGAGTGACCTTTGATAGGCCTCGGCAAGATCAATGGAGACCAGATTCGGAATCCTTCTTTGCCCACCTAACGCCTCCATAATTTCACCTCACTCCTCCGTCGAAGGAAGATGGATCCCTCAAACATTCTAACATTCTTCTAAATCTTTATGTGTTTTCGTGCGTAAGGATTTTAACTGAAATTGAATTTAGAATTTAGGCCAAAGGCCAAGCACTTGGACTTATGAGGTCATTCAGCGCTGAAATGGAAATTGACAGTAAAGGGTTTGAAAGGTGTAACAGGAGGAAAACCTCAAAGCAATTGCACTATGAATCAATTGTCAGAATAGGATGGAAATTGAGATGGAAGAAGGAGAATATGAAAGGAGGTACAGTAAAAGGAACGAATGGGGTTGCAACTAGGGGCCGAAGGCACGCTGCAAAGAACCTTAAGTAATGCCTACAGTGCACCGCATGAGGTGCACTGATGGCGCAGCCCACCTACGGGATATAAGGATTTTAACGTCACGGTTCAGGAGTAAACTATATGCCCGATTTAATCTGCAGCTTCCTTTTAATTTTTCAATAATGCGCGACAACCTAAAAAATAAATACTTCCATTATATAATAATCCTGGTTATTATACATATCTCATTATGACAGCGTGTGAAGATAACGGGTTTTAGATATCAACGGTAATTAGCAAACAAATGGTAGCCCAGTAATATTGCTGATATCGCTTTTAGCAATAATAGTCATCTTGGCTATTATTGCATACCAATACTATTGATAGTAAGGATTATGATAATACTGATAATAACAGTGCATTGTATGCATTCTCATGGAGTAACCCAAGATAAACCATATATTTCCACTTTGTTGAAATCCCTTCCGTAATTACGACTGAATGTATTTAATGCGACTGTCTGGTCGGATGCCGGGAAGTTAATGAGTCGCTTCGTTAATCTCAAACTAATCTAAATTTATCATTATTATGACTATTAATAGAAATATAAAAATAAACATTGTTTTTTTACTGGTTATTCCCGTGTGGGCTGAGCCGGTTACCAGATAATTAATATGGAGACTCGGTGAAATTCTACCGATATTATTATTATTACGCATCCCATTCATATCCCATAGTGGCATTGTGATGTTGACAAAAGAATTGGGTAACGGTTCTCCCCCCCCAACCCCCACCCCGAATTAATTGCAGCTCTTTGTATAACAGCGTTGGATGCGACAGGCGCCTTTCCGTATCATCTAACAAAGCTTCGTTGCAGATCAGTGCGTTTTCATTTTCCAGTTTTCAGTAACATTCAGAGAAGGCAAGTATGGATCTTTCCTAGATAGTGTCCCCCAAGGGTTTTCGGGGGCCGGTATCTAGGACTAATATTTCTTGGGGGTCATTATCTTTGTGATATTTACAGTCTTTTGTTTATGTTTTTTACGGTAATCCCCAACTGGCTTGTACTAAACACGCCGCAAAGGTGGATACATACCGGGTTAAAACCCCCTGGGGGACACTACCTAGGAAAGATCAGCAAATATTATTCTTGCTGTCGATATTTCTTCGACGAGCGGACTCCTTGCATTTTGGGAAGTAAATGGAAGGAACCTCGAGAAAAGAATGTTTTATCAAGCTGTCGAAATAAACTCAGTTTTCCCTTCATAAAAAAAACAAATCTGTGACAGCAGGAACATTCCACTAAAATTCTAATCCCTCTGTTAGGATGTTCATCAGCTTGAACCAATTTTTTTTATTATTGAACCTCATCAGTGCAACGTCCATTAAACTGAAAATCATAGCTTGGAGACCAGTATCACTCAGTGATATAAAAATGTTCATTTGAGCAGTAGCTCTGTTAATTGCGAATCCATTTGGGAAAAAAATCAGTTATTCAGACTTCATCTTTGACCGAGTTGAATGGAGAGAGAGAGAGAGAGAGAGAGAGAGAGAGAGAGAGGAGGGAGGGGTGGGGAGAGAGAGGGGGGTGGGGGTGAGCACCTCCCGTCGTATCTCCCAGCAACTTATGATCTGAGTTCATGTCTGTAGGGACTGCTCAGTAAGTGAAAGCACTTAATCGTGGTACTGGTGGTATTAGTGTGTCGTGCTTGCTAGTACAGAATTGGGTTGAGAGATATAATCTCCCGTTAATTTCTACGTAAGGCTTTTAGCGGTTTTTGAACAAGTAAAAACATTTAGCAGACAGTCCACATTGTCCATGCAGTCACTATTTCGCCACATTTGTTATTCTAGTCCCTGCTTTTTGTTTTGAGCATTTTTTCATGTAAACTTTCCTTGAAAATTTACTACTTTTTAAACTTGTAAAATGTAAAACATGATTTTTTTTTGCAGCTTAATTAGTCTTGATAATTTATTTCAAATGAAAGTAGTAGTGGTAATCTAGGTCAAAGATCAAAAAGATCGACCGAACTGAATGTGAAAGATGTTGCGGCTAAGCAAACATACTTATATTGATCAGCATGATTAAAATATATGGGTCACTGCTAATATATTTTAAAGAAAACGTATAATTTCCATTTTCTTTGTAATTTATACGTATACTGAAGAAAGTCGAGTTGATCCCGCATGTGTCCGTGAAAACGCCAAAAATAAATAAGAAATAAGAGTCAAGAGCTTTTCGTAGTTTAAGACACTTTTGGTCCTTGAATTTAGCACTGAAGTTCTTATCATTGTTTACTTGATATTTTGTGTAGTTCGTCTCCCCCTATATCCTTATCCTAGGAATGCATGGATTATTTTAATCATTTCCGGGGTGAGGGGAAGTTTCATATGCTTTTGATCTTAATGATACATTTCATCACAGTCAGTATGTTAATTTTTTGTGGTGAACAAGATGCCCTTAATTATTGTTTTCTGTCATGCCCTTCTCTTCAGTTTTTCCTGGGTTGTAGCATCCTCTTGTTGTATGGTACTCCGAACCTCATATATTTTTTATTATTATTTTCTTTGAAATTAGTGACGTATTACTTTATTATAATTTTCCACATTATTTCTGCTAGTGTTTGACTAGTTGCCATTTTGTATGCTGAATTTTTTTATGGGTCATTAAAACTCCTGTCAGTTCTAATTTTCGCCTCTCTTGCAATACTTAAGGTTCGGCATTACACATAAAATATAAACGGACTCTTGATCTTGGCTGGTGGTTTTGATTACAACTCATGCATTTTTGTGTTCCATAAGATCACCGGTTTGTGAGGTACATTTAGGATTGTTGTGATATTTTTTCCATGACCTACCCTACTTTGAGTAATTCTTACATTGGAGGGGTTTGGGAATAGTATAAGGGTGAGTTTTTCTATTTTGTCCAAATATTTTTATTTTCATTGGTAAGGTTTATCTACTAAATTTGATTTTTATGTCACTTTTATAATTCCATTTGTTTTATTTGGGATGGTGTATATTTCTCTGAAATTATATACCTTTTTTAAGGGAGCCAAGTATGACAGCTTTATTGATTAGTTTTTAATTTTTTGATAAATCTACATTACTTACAAAATAGTTCATTGTGTTGTGTTTTGCGACTGACATTCATTTACAATAATGATTTTTGTGGAATGGAATGGGATATAAAGTTGAGAACATGAAATCACCCTCTCTAGTGGACTCTTAACACTGAGCAAGCATTCTCCATTGTAAACGGAGTCTGACAGATGCACCAGTTCAGTGTCAAGAGGTCAATGCTCAGTCTCAAACCTCCTGAGGCCCTTTTAACAAAAAGAGACATCTGTAAAAATCTGAGAATAAGCAATCTGTGATCTTAACTCTACCTTCCTGCATTTTTTCAACCTCTGCCAGTAGGGCTCAAGACCTGAGTGAATCTGAAAAGTAAACTTGGAACACACTAGAAGTTATCAACAGGGGAGGGCAATGGTCTTTGAACAGAAGCCTGTTTCTAATTGACAGGATGGACACCAACCAGGGCTCCATTCCTTGTTGCTGTTATATTGTCCAACAGGTCATCCCTCTCGTGTGTCAGCAGGGGAGGGGATCGCCACTCTGAGTGATTTCCTCCTTTCCTCTTCCACCCTCTTGGATGGACCTGGGAAGGGGAGCCAAGAGGAAGCGAAATGTTCTCCACCCTTCTTAGATCAAGAGGACTGCAGCTGCTCTTGCCTGGGATTCTGAGGCTGAAGCCTTCTTTACACAACTGAGGTGGAGGGTTTTGTTGTACCCAAGGGCTTTCACTGAGGGAGCCTTGCCTCCCTGAGGCAGTTTGAATGTAGCTGTAGAGAGGAAGAGGGAATCTTGGGAATTCTCCTTGCACACCTCCATGGCTGTATTGAATTTCTCCGGATGGGAGTAGAAGCAATTACTCAAAACAGATCTGTTATGCAGCAGGAGACTGCTTTCGGGTGATACCTGGCAAGAGAGCAGGGAGAGAATGGAGTCTCTCCGTCAGAACACGAAGTTTGCCTACTGGTTGGTATCTTGTTGTGCAAGATAGGTAAGGGCCTTGCTGCCTGACACAGTAACCTCCTAAAATCCCATATTCTGTTCACAGTACCTGATTGACTAAATCGTAGTTGAATTGAAAAGTATCAAGAATCAAAGGGCCTAATAACAGTTAGAGCAACAGCAAAGTCAAAGGAAATGTTAATTTTTAAAACATAAGATTTTGTACCCGTCATTTTAAAAATTGAGATTCTATACCCTGTTTTGAGATACTCCCTGTTTACACCAGTCATGTATCTAAGGCAGCTGATGTCAGATGACCCCCTATTAACTGTGTAAGGCGATGCACGATATAACTAAAGACTTCTATGAAGATTTAAAATCTTTGTACGTACATCAAAATCATTTACATTTTGTTTCACACCTAAAATCATTTTCACATTACAAAAACATACATTATATAATCACTGTGCAAGTCATGGAATCAAACTGTTTCCAAGCAAAGAGCAAGAGAGCTTGGGAAAGATTAATAAAACTCTTCATTTGCTTTTATAAACATATATTACACAAATTAATAATTTGATGACTGGTAAAAGGGAACATTTGTGTATAACCTATTCACAGCAGTAACAAAATTCAAAATACATTACAAAACTTAAGATTTGTACAATTACAGTATGTGAAAAATTATTTTTCCCACAATGCTTTTACCTAGAATATTTCATATTGCAGAACTATAAGATATATAAATTTAAATTTACATATTTCACATCACTGGTGAGTATGAGGGAGACATAAAGCAGAATTTTATTTTTAAATCAATAAAGCTGCCCTAGGAACAGCCCCTCAAATATTTAGTTGACCTACAAATCACACTATTTCACAAAGCATTTTACTAAAAACTCCTGGACCCTGTCTTTCAGCGGGGAATCTAAGCAGATTTCTGCATATGGCAGCAATGAGAACACTAATTGGCTGATAGAAACTGAATGCTCCATTGGTTATGTGTGAAGTGGTGAATGAGGTCAAAATTAAAGTACAATTAGAAAATAGAAAATGTTAGACATTAAACAAAAATGGAAAGTTGTTGCATCCTGATTAACCAAAATACAAGGTGCAATATTATAGAGCCATTCATTGTTAATAAGAACTTTACCTCATGTTTTGTAACACTGCAATAATAGACAATATCTGGTCCTTTCTACTGGTATAAATAGAAGTTATTACCAATCAGTCTCCTACAAACATTTTTGCCAATGCCAACAGTAATTCCCCTGGCCATATTCATAGCTAAATTAGCTAATGGAATACCCATTAACAATTCTGTACAACAGATGAATAGTTTTGCAAGGTAACGGAAAATCTGTACAATCCTTAAATGAGCTACACTTATTTCCAAATTAAGAATCCTTAACAACTCCGACCTGAGCTGAACGAATACACCTAGCGTGAAGTTTCCAACCTGAGCGAATAACATGAGCGACAGTTCCAGGTTCCTTGTCCGGTGCCGCAAGTTCAAACATTGCTTCTTGCAGAGAGGGATCAAATTTATCCCCGATCTCAGGAATGAATTGTGTTAGGCCGTGCCGCCGAAAAACCTGGTGGAAACAAAATCTATTGATATTTGGAATTGCAAAATAGTTGAAAGTAAATGCTTTAATGCACAAAATACTCTACCAAATAATCAACATCAGAGTTGAATTGATATTACCATTACACCACCTGCCCATAATACAATAATTATGCAGATGAAATTTGACAGCAACTTTCTAAGGATGTAAAGAAATACATTTACTTCTTAAACATTTAGCCTATTCAAAGGACACACTCAAAAGTAAAACATTTACAGAATAACATTTTCTACAAATTGATGACATTCTTAAATCATAAGGTTACTATGCTCTACCAAAGCCCAATCCCTCCAAAAGGTTTTGAAAACACATTTTATGTGTACAGTACATCTAACAGCTAAAACTGTACCCGACCCCTATCTCAATTAAATCATGGATCTTTCCTTGGTAAAATATTATAAACAACCCGATACTTTACTTTAAATTCTTTGAGACATATCTTACTCAGTAACAGCATCAAAATTTAATGGAAGATTAGCTATTGCATAATATCTTCAAATATGCCCAATTCTAATGTTTACTAACCTCACTGAGATGCACTTTCTATTTACAGCAAATCAAGATTTGAAATTGGAATTACAATTCAATTTCTCTTGTAATGCACTCAAGCGTACTAAGTTCAATGACTCTATTACAACAAGAACCTGAATGGAGCAGATTCTAATTCAGTTGCTGAAACTCAATGCCTTCAATTTCTCTTGTAATGCACTCAAGCGTACTAAGTTCAGTGACTCTATTACAACAAGAACCTGAATGGAGCAGATTCTAATTCAGTTGCTGAAACTCAATGCCCAATCTACTTACCCTTCTTAAAAAAAAAAAAAAAAAAAAAGACTTGGGGACCAACCAAAATGATCCTCAGTGAACTGGCCGTCTTAAAAGAGGTATATCGGCCTATTACCTTTGTTTAGACTATTCTTTCCCAGTATTTTCTTCATCTTCAATTAACCCCTGAAAAGACAAAATAATGAAGTGATACTTACTGATAGTAACTGACTTTCCGTCATGACTAATCCGTCGTATAATGTCTTAAGATCTGAAGGACCTTCTTTGACTCTCTCCTCGGGCACACTGCTGATTGCCTTGTGAAACACATCTGATACCTAGACAATAAAAAGAAAGTTGAGAATGCTACACTGAAATTTCAGTAGAATTATACTCTAATACATTACACTCTATTCTATGCTTACATAGCTTATTAATAAAAAGTTACAGGAACAACTACATTTTGGTTCCATCTGTCTGAAATTTCAATAATGTATACACGTACAGTACAGTAGTTCCCAGTCCACAGTCTCACATATCACTAGATTAGAATGAAGCTAGGAATACAAGAGTTCTCAGTGATCTCCAAAGGTATTAAATGGTGGTGTAGGCTTACGGTGAGAAGCATTTTGTTTGCCGTGGATTACTGTACATAAATTCCATCAACAACTAGGTTCAAATAGTGTTATATGAGGAATAACTCATTTTACGATGTCATATATGCATCAGCCACAAATTTTGTTGCATCACCTAATAATCATCTAGTCCTCTGGTAGCAAATACAAAGGGGCCCTTGCAAGGTATACTCAAGTTACCATAGGTTATGTGCATTATCACTTTGACTCCCAGATGCATTTCATTCAGCATGTCTAATTTCCACTTTTCAAAATAATTCTAGGCTTTTTTTAGCTCTACCTTGTTCCATTTCCCTCCTTAATTAAAAAAAAAAAGCCCTTTTAAGTGTTGGAGTTGATTAGCTTGCATTATTCAACTATGCCTATACAGTAATAAGCAGCTAGTAAGATTGTATAACTTATCACTAGGTTACACCGCAGAGATTTCACGTCACCTGCTATTATAATACAGACCGGACATTATACATGTATTTAAATTACAATTATTATGCACTGTATACTTCACCAAGAACTGAAAGTCCATTTTTAAAAACAAATACCAACTAGTCTTTCACAAGCATGGTAAATTACACCTGGAAAATGGTGCACTAATATCTGCTTTGTAAAAATTAATAACTTGCAGTTGAGAACTGTTTCAATATAGTATTACATTATTATTTTTATCACTATAACTTACTTAAAGGACAATGCAGTCAGATTTCTAGACTCTCATAAGGCTAGCCTGTAGAGTTTGTTCTTAAATATAATGTGAAAATAAAGATTATTCAATTTATCATCACTGGACATTTTCAGATTTTATGGCGAAACTTGTAATAAATGAAAAAAGGAGCTTACCTCTAGAAGATCTTTACAGAATCCTTGTATGCCATACTGTTTGGCGTCTTTTATTTCTTTTTGTAATCGAACTCTGACATTTTCTCTGTCTGCTAACGTCCTTTGGTATTTATCCTGTGAGGAAAAGGAGTAATGCTAATAGCATGAAAACTGTAACAAAACTGCTTTTCTCATCTAAAATGGCTTCCTTAAACATTCTACTTTACATAATGATAACCATTACGACTGCAGTTAGCAGTTACTATGAAGAATACCGACAAAAATACGTAGCATTACTGTAACATCAAGATGACACTGGAAAGCCAATACTATAATATTATTGGGCTCAGGGTGTAGTAAACCTAACCCCTAGTATTTCCTGGCTACACTCCATCAATTTTTACTAAAATATTCACTTAATTATAAAAAATTATTTTCCATGTCATTGTCAACTATAAAAAAAATCCTTCAGTATACTGGAAAATATAAATGTACTTGAGGCCTACACAGGGTACTCTAACCTCTTGTAGGTTGGGCTTTATGTACACCATATTACACATGGAGCCTGGGAAATACTTGTGCACCTTTGTCCAAATTTAAAGTGCTGTACAGTATTTATAATTCAGAAATACAAATTAACTAGACTCATATTGGTTCCAGATAAAAATTTATTACAAATTAACTAGACTTATACTGGTTACAGATAAAAATTTATTACAAATTAACTAGACTTATACTGGTTCCAGATAAAAATTTATTACAAATTAACTAGACTTATACTGGTTACAGATAAAAATTTATTACTGAGATAAAAAAAAAAAGTTTAAAGTAGTTCAGTAAATTCCTTCCTTTCAATGGGTTACCCTCGAATCATGAAGAGGCATCCTGACAACATGGACTTGACTCTGTTTTCAAAAGTATTTCACTTTCACTACACTTCTCGAGTTTAACAACCTCCATTAATATTTTCCTGTGTCAGTCCAGGTCTCTTGAATGTCTTGTAAATTTATGTCATTCACTGTGATTATTTTTTTTTTTATGTCCTTTCTTGACATACATTAGAGTATACAGAATCAAGAACTAAAGATAAAAATGATCTGACACTCATATTACTGTAAATATATATTTTTTTTATTAACAGTTGTTTCTGAAAAACATTGCCAACTGAGATTTTCATATGAATAAGTTGGTCAATTTCACATTCGCTTCAACACTAAATATTCTGAAGCCATTACCCAACATGATTTGAAAGAGAAACTTTTAACAAATTAAGCAAATAAAAACTCAGATCTAATTTCAGGTATTAGGCTATATGGGCAGTCCCCAGTTTACGAGGGGGTTCCATTCCGACGCCACGTCGTAAGCCAAAAATTGTTGTAACCCAAAATATTGTTGAAAATCGTAAGAAAACCTTACTTTTAATCATCTGAGTGTCTTGTAAACAACGTAAACTGCATTTTTATTGAGTTTTCATCAAAAAACCTCCAAATTTTGACCATTCTGCCCTTTTGGAGTCATATTTCTTACGTCGGATCAGCGTCGTCGGCATCATAAACCTAGAACAAGTGTTGTAACCCGGGAAATAGTTTTTGATGAATATATCTGAAGAGCGTTGGAAGCTCAGAATGTTGTAAGCTGAGCCCGTCGTAACCTGGGGACTGCCTGTACTTGAATCCCATATCATGATTTTGTAATTGTAAACTTAAAAACAGCCACTTAATGGCTGCACGGAGTAACACTCCTAAAACTACAGCGTCATACCTTTAGATCAGTTGCCTTTTCCGCTAGATTTTCATTTTCCTTCATTAATGCCGCAATTTGTTCTTGAAGTTGTTTTTCTGTTTCTGTACCCTCTGCTGGTTTTTCCGCAGCTGCGCAATATAGACGATGACATCTGTATGTCCACCTGCAAAGCATCCTTGGTATAAGTTGTCTTATCTTGTATGTTAGTAAAAACCAGTACAAAGTTAAAAGCATTTGCCAACAATACCATAATTTCTTCACAGGTTTTTGGATGTATGTATGGTTTCATTAACTAAGTACCTCTGAAAACTACTCGTGCAATACATTCAGTGAGCATATTTTGCCATTACACAATACTTTGGACTCAAAATGTGATTACTACAATAACATAGTGCAGTACTCTTGTAGCCTATTATACAGTATGTAATATTTATCACCTAAGAAAACTATTCATGGTTTGGTTTTCCAAAGCTTTAAAAGAAAGGTTCCATATACTGTATATATAATCAAATAAATTCAATGTACCCAGCTTAACTTAAGTAAGCCCTAACTGCATGATATCCCTTTGAATACAATTAGGCTACATATGGTGAAGTACACTGCAAAAAGCTTTTGACAATGCAACCATTTCAATCTAACCTTTCTTCTTGATTTTACGTCAAAGATGTCCAAGATATTTTTTCTTTACAATATTTGAGGTTCAAGGTTACTTTAATGTAAGATATTCCTTGGGATGAGCAAGTATAGTAGGTAGAAGTCACCTGCCCCTCTTCGAACAAAGTACTGCATCCTAGGTAATGTTAAGTTAGGTTTTGGTGATGTACCGTATCTTAGACTTGACTCCTTCATGTGGATTGCAAACAGAGGCAAGCCTGAGTACTGTACACGCACATGCAGTAGAACTACAGTTATCGGATGTCAACTAGCAGACAATTCAGTTCAAGTGCAATTTGTCTGACGAAAAATCTGCCCCCACGGAAGACTTTTGCTTGGTTTAAGGACGGACAAAAATGATCAGCTAAAACAAGTATGGAATTAGGCACATGACATGTGTGGTTCCCAGAGCAAAAAGGGGGGATTAGTCTGTGAGTGGGTCTCGCTCAATGCACACCTCTGCTAAACTGTCTCTTTTGTCTGTCTTTTTTTTTTATTTTATTTTATTTTAGTGCAAATATCTTAAAGTCATCTTGGCCCCTAAGAGGGAATTGTCTTTAGACAAGTAGAAGGGAAGACAAGATGTCCCTAGTTCATTAATAAAAGAAAGATGTGCAAAATAAGGGATATCACCAATTTAAAAAATTGAACAAACAGTGCTATACACCTGCAAAATGACAATGCTATCTCTCACTTTAAGAACACATTAAAATGCATAAAAACAAACATCACTAGAAATGCTTTTAGTGACAAAGAGACACAGAATTTCAAGCAGTAGAAAGAGAAACCACCTCAGCAGTATGATTGCCTGCAATTTTCATGGAAGGGAACTCCCCTTGCAAACAGTAACACTTCTCCTCATCACCTTTCTTACCACCTACCACATATGCCATCAACTCTCCCAGTTACATGGAAAGTGAGAAAAAGTTTCCATTTTTTTTTCATCTGTTTACTTTGTCAGGTTTTCTGTATGATTTCTGCATGCCAGGCTTGTTAAATGAGTTAAAATGCTTTTATTTGTTGTATTTCTGGGGTCTGGAACAGATTAATCCAATTCCCATTGTTTCCATGGGAAAAATCTGTTCAGTTGAAAGAAAGATCTGTTAAAGAACAGCATTCTGTAATGGATTAGGTCCGTTAACTGAGGTTCCACTGTACTTGCCATCGGTGAAGTTCTATAAGCATCTGTGCAAATGCACAGTCTAAATGCATGCACCACATCTAATTTCTCTATAGCATAGTTCTATAATGTAATTTGCTTTAGCCTGGTGAAGAGTTTAAACTGAGGCTAGTCAGATTTTGTATAGGCCTAGACTATGAAACACCCAAGGAAGAGCAGTGTCTGCATTTAGGGGCCAGTGCTAAGTACTGAAGTTACTAAGCTGCCATAGTAAAATTTAGGTTTAACCCCTTGAGTCTGGTGGACCTCATGTGATGATTATATGATGTATTAACCTTGTGGTCATGTTTGGGTATACTTGTGAGTTTATTTATTTATCACTATGGTATTTGAATGAATTGGGAGAAATCTTTCATTGACCTGAATAGGTTATAAATGATTACTTGGCCTACTAATAGGTGCTACTTCCAATTCCATATCTACCCCGCCCAATCCATCTCCTGGTGATTCTGGCCACGTTTGAGTTAATAAAGTTGGGAGATGCTGATGTTCCTATGTACCAGCAACAATGTAGTATTGCTGAAAGGGACTGCACATCATGAAGAAGAATTTACTGATGATAAACCAGAGGTTCAATATAAGATTTTTTAGCCAATGTGATATTTCTGCTTGCATTTCAGCAAAGAGGCCACCTCCCAGGCCAAAACTCCCCAGCCAGCTGCCCCACTATTAGCAGAATGCTAATGTTCAATTTGTTGTGGAATATGCAAAAACAAATTTCTTATATTTTATTCTACTGATGTGTATGCACAAGTAATCATCTTTCCACTGATGTGTTTTTTGTTTTTAAATAGACTAACCTTAGGATCTTAGGATCTGCCCAGTCAGCAAGTCAAGTCACCATATCATGACAGTCAATTTGCTCCAAATGCAGTTGACATATAATGTCCATTAGGTTGAATTATGTTGCAAAAACAAATTAAATGTCAAAAGCAATACCTTATGGTTGGGAGGACATGCCCCTTATAACTACTATGGGTATAATTTTTAAGCAAGATTAGACTAATTGGGTCCAAAAGAATGATGACCATCAAATCTGACAGGATGTAGCACCCAAAGTTAGGTAAAGGTGTATATCTGTGATTGCTATTACAAAATTTTCATTAATGTCACACTATATCTGACTTTTTTACCTTGACACTATATCTGACTTTTTTACCTTGTGATGTTTAGTGAGTAAAATTTATGTAAACCATTATCACAATTTAGACTAGAAAATACTATTTCCTATTTTAATGTTTGAACATTTGGCATTCATTTCATTCACAAGTGACCTAACCAACCACACACTATCATGCACTAGGGTAAGGACCTGGTACCCTACGTTAGGTTAGGTTAGGTGTGTTTGGTTAGTTCGAGAACAAAACAAGCGTCAGAAATGTTCGAAACGCATTCTAAAACAGGAAAATGATACAGTATTTTCAGTTCCAAAATGTGATAGCAGTTTAAAGTAAAATCATTTAGCATTTACATACTTAGCTGGCTGGTTCGCTTAGGTTTTAAGTATACTGGATTCCACCACTACTAAAAATGTCTTGTTTCCAAGTGTGGTTCCCCATTACTTTTAGGCCTACTTGTTGTTACAAGGAAACACAAGAATAAATGGTTTGACCTGCAATGGGCCTAGCCTAAGGGTAAAGAAATGCACAAAGGTACAGCATAGCCTAAGCAGCTGAAAAAAGACAGTAGCCTATAGCTTAGTCTAGCCTACGTCCATTTTAATAACAAGCCTAAAACAGTTTTAACTGTCAAAACGAGGTTCCTATCAATGGTGAGAAAGTTCTTAAGCTAAGCCTAATTCAATATAAACTAGGCAAAGCTTAGTCTAGAACTGATGTCTAGTGTACGTATCACGGTAATCCATAACCTTACATAGGCTAGGCCTACGATTGGCTAATCCAACATGGGCGAGAGTAAGCGGTGCTTCTAAGAGAGCGCTCCACACGGACTATTAGCCCAACTTGGAAATCGACTTTTCCTATACTTTTAGTGTTGCTGATGAAGGAGTTGGTGTTGTTTCAGGTGGGGGGACAACTTCCCGAGAAAGACCGGACCGAAATGTTGTCGTTACGGAACGGTTCCGCGGACGCGCGAGTCATCAGGGCGCCGTACGTTCAAGAAGGGACTGGCCAAGGAAACCTGTCATAAAAGGAACTGGACTAACCTAACGTACCCCAACCTAACCCAGTAGGCCATGTTACTTAGCTGGGGGCTCGACCCCCAGACCCCACAGTATAGGAAACTCCACTTTTCGTCAAAGGCTCCCCTATAACTGCGCATGCACGATAGCTTTCCAGGATGGCCAGAACGTTAAAAAGTAATAAGTTTTAAGGTTAATTCCAGTCGAGCGACAAAAAATAATGGTAAATTTATAATTAGCGACGAAAATTCTAGCCCGTCGGAAAAGTCGATTTCCTAGGCAACACCCCATCCGGAGCTGTTATGCAGTTCTACCTTATATTTGATATTATTTTATAGTAGGCAAGTTTATAGAAGGCTATTTTATAGAGGAATGGGCTCATTGCATAACCAAATTCATGAACCCCCTCCATAAGCTGTCGTACAACGGCAAACCTTTCCCAAAGACAGGCTTCATAGCGTCCAAGATTAGGCCCGGCAACCACGGCCCTAATTTTAAGACAAGTATATAAATATACATAGACATAATGACAGCATCACACAATTTGTCGTAGTAAATTTGCGAAGGAAAATATACATGATGTAATAAACGAAGTCTAAAGTAATTCATCCCCCGTAAGGTTACGTTAGACAGCCGGCTCGGAATGTCACAATTATCATGAAAGGTTAAATTTAATTGGAAAATCGTTCTCTTCACTCACCCCGTGGTCGGCGACTTGCTGCAAATCCGCAGAGAATTTCTAATAAGCGAATTACAAACGACTTTACTCATGCTGGCTATGGACATGGTGTTGATTTTTCTTAAAAGATTCGCGATGTACCGTTGCGGGGAACCCTAAAGGAGGAACAGTGTGGCGTTCACATCGTTATACAAAACTTCGTTTATTTCGTTTCTATCGCTTAATTTTCAGTATTTTTTGGCTCTAATGGGGATATTTACGAAATTGAATTGTATTTTCACGAATTAAATTCGTAATTTGATCGACAATAATGGTATCATGAGAGAGTCGATGCCGTGAGTGGAAAGATTTCTTGACAAGCATATTGTTCTTTTCCAGGCTCAGTTGTTGATCAACCATAGATATCATGTTATGTAACCCATTTAGAGGAACATTATCTGACTCACATTGCCATTTTATTCCTGCGTTTTTTTGTTTGGAAATCCCTCAGGACTCTGTGTCATTAAGATACTATTTTTATTAATCTTATTATTAGGGTTTTCTCTTTCTTTAATCAACATTTTTGGTGAAAGTTCTTTCTCTTTAATCAACATTCTTGGAGAAATGTCGCTTTGCAATGCCTACACATGGCCTCATTGCCATTAATATTGCAAGTAAGAATATTCTCTGAGATACTGACAGCATCCTGAACGATAAACACTGGCAATTAACGAAACTGAAATAATGTAACAACGCAGTACTCAGTGTCTACTGAAACTTGTGTTAAAAGTGACGTTGTGAGGTTCGTTCATTTATTTTCTATATTGCTATTTTATTTTCAAAGTCTATTATATTATTATGTATGTAATAAGCATAATTATGGCTGCTTTAAATATCATTACTAAGCAGCTTGTACTGAATTATTCACAGGACATTTTCAAGCTTTAATTAAAAACTATAATGCGAGTTAATATTTCTCTATGTGTAATTCTTCACATTATTTCGTGTTCTCTAGTTAATGAGGCTATACGATTATAGAAGGATACTATTTAACTAATTTTTAAAAATCTACAGCAAATCATAAATAAGAAAAATTCTTATGCCGAGATACCGGTATTGTTATATAACTGTTATGTCCAAAATGATATTTTCCCCTTTTTTCAGTCAAAGGAAACTTGTCGTTTAATCTTTATATTTTAAAACTACCTATGTGAAAGTAAAGTTTGATAAATGAAATATGCAATTAAATATTTCAGCGATTATACAGTATTATGTGGCGATGGTTTTGGGGAGGAGAAACGTCATCTATGTATTTTTTAGAAATCTGTGACAGAAAGACGTTCTTCTTCAATGTTCAAACTGATGTAATACGCTTTATACAACTGAAGTATTAAATATATTTTACGAACATAATATTTATGTGAAAGATCTCATTGCAAATGACGTCCCCGATATGATTTTGAAATTTGCCTTTGAGCTATGAAAATGTCGACAAGATGCCCTTCATAGGAAATGATGCAATCTCGCCATTCTCGGCGTTTTGTTTTGATCACAAGCACGTCATCTCCATCACCTCTCTAAGTTCCAACGCCGTGCCTGTTAGCAACTTACCTGATCATCGAAAAACTGGAAAACATGACGGAAGGATTTAGGAATGGAATTGTAGAATTGTGGTACTACTGGAACTTCAGAAGTTCAAGCAAAATTGCAATGCATGCTACCGTAATACAGTTCAAATTTATTTTAATATTTTACTGACATTTTCAATTATTTATTAGTTTGTCAATTTACTCGTTTTTCTAATGACTGATCTTCTCTTTCTGTATTTCCCATAGCTTTCTGTTGTTTCAAATGAACGCTATATTCTTGGGAAGATTAAATTTCAAGTCAATGGCCCCTTTGGTGGGCTTGTTCCATGTGAATAGGGTTCATCTTCTGAATAATAATATAATAATAATAATAGGCAGATCCAGTTTTGTCTCATCGGCTATTCAATTAGTAGCCTTGTGTTTTGGTCCATAATAATCATAAAAATAATTCTTCTCAGTGAGCACCAATCTTCAGTGGAGAAATCAAATACACAATAATTGTGTTCTTGTGGCATTTCAGAATGCTCGAATTAAAAATGATAAGGCTGGAAGCCTTGGAGAGCCTGCTCTGCGCTCCTATGAATTTTTAAACTCAATTTTCATTTTTATTTCCCCATTAATGATAATCATGACAGTGTTGAAGAATGAAGATTATGATACTGGTAGGGAAGACATTTATTTTTTATTTAGGCCCCTATCCCTGTAACTTGCATAATTATACTTTATATATCACGTAAGGAATTTCATTGTGCGCCACAATTAGTAGCGAACTCTTCCAGGACCGGTCTTTCTATTAAGGAAACCCCAAGTTTTATGATCATGACAATCTGGAACACATCAGCAAACACTTTACTTTGGCTGAAGGTTACTACCACCAGCGCCAAGCAGTTAGTACTCGTTAATATTCTTGACGTTTATTGCTCAAATCTGAGGGCATCTTCTCTTGCGTTCTTTGGACCATAACCCAGCAGCCATCTTTAGGCTTGCTACTACAACTTTCGCCTTTGCATTTTCTTCACCCGTCCTTTGAACTAGCTAAGTTGATCCAACGAAGGATCCGATCCACTCGCATATCGCCTTCGGCGAGTTTTGATTCAGATCGTAAACCTTAAGACTTTATAGCATCTCATTTCACTAAGGGTGCCCGCTGATGAGAAAGATGTGATCATTACTTTACTCTTTCAAAAGGCCCCTTCATTCCTCTCGATGCCTTGTCGTGGTGTTCCTTAGGGATCTGTTCTGTACTCTACCCAATTTCTCCTCTTTCATGCGTGGCTTCTCTCAGACCTGTATCTTTGCTCAAAATTCCTGACTTTTCATAGAGACTTAAAACTAGATACTCTTCATTTTATATAATGTGTTAGTCACTTGATAGCACATTTAAATGATAGTATGTCTTGCCTTGTTGAGCTGTGAGAAGCTGTGTGAGGCTTTTAAATGTTTTATATGCCAAATCACATAAATATTTTATATACGTTTTCAAGTCCCATTTAAATATTTTATATAAGTTTTAAATCATTTATTGGTCATTCGTTTATCTGACCAATCTTCTACTTTATCTCCAACAGCATAGGGACCCTGTCGTGACGCAGTTTGATCAAAAGCTTTGCACTGAGTCATCAACATTTTAATATTAATTTTTTCCAAATTAGAAGACAGAGTTATTCTTCATTTATGGAGAAAAATGTACCATAACACACGTTTATTAGTTTTTTTATGCTTTTACTTCCATCGTTTCTGTTTAAGATCCCATTACTGTCGAAATACAAGAGTCAGTTTATCTGACCAATCTTCATACTTTTCATCTCCAAACATAGGGACCCTGAACCAAGTCAGTTTTTCGCAAACCCTTTAATCTGCGTCAGATTAGAAGACAAGTTATTCTTCATTCAGGGAGAAAAATCCATTAACACCTTTCTACTTTTGTATCTTTTACTTTGCTGTTTAAGATCTTACGTCGACCGTGTTGAATTCGGATTTTTCGCCTGTCTTGATCTAGAAATTGAATGATAGTCAGGGACGCCCGCATATATGACTTCTCCCCACCCTAATAGGAAAAATTATATATATATATATAATTGCTTTATTCATTAAAGAAATGCTGGCTGTGATACTGTTTTTGGAATTAGCCTGCTAGTTCAAAGGGTCAAAAGTGTTTGTATGCTTGATACCGGAAACTATCCATGTAGGTATTATGATTTAAACCCCCCCTACCCTACCCACCTTGGAAAATATGCTGCGGGCGCCCATGATGATAGTAGCACGAAGAAGAGCTATTAAAGTATTAACACTAATAATAATAATGATAATAATAATAATAATAATAGAGAAATCAAATCGCAATTATGCGCTTTTCATATATTACAAGCTTTTTGACTTAAAATTGAAAAGGTGTTGAGTTTTTAATCAGACATTTGCTGGACGAGTGCACAAATGAAGACTTTTTCCCCATCGGTTACTCACGCTTGTTCCCCGTAGGGGGGTAGCGCCGTCAGTGCACCTCCTGCGGTGCACTGCAGGCATTACTTAGGGTTCTTTGCAGCGTGCCTTTGGCACCTAGCTGCAACCCCTGTCGTTCCTGTTACTGTAACTCCTTTCATATTCTCTTTCTTCCATCTTAACTTCCACCCTCTCCTGACAATTGATTCATAGTGCAACTGCTTTGAGGTTTTCCTCCTGTTACACCTTCAAACCTTTTACAGTCAGTTTCCTTTTCAGCGCTGAATGACCTCATAGGTTCCAGTGCTTGGCATTTGGCCTGAATTCTATGTTCAGTTCAGTCCTATTTACGTTGTCGTGAGGCATTTTTTGCAAGGATAATAATATTCCTGATAACTGTAATAAAGACGAACGGTACAAACAGGATTCCAACCACGATTCCCTTATGAACCGCACAAGCTGAAACCCTAGACGCACAAGTTAATCGCCTGTGTGATCCAGTCGCTTGTATTGAATGTCACAATGCAGATCTATTCGGCGTCTTCTGGAAGGCCCCTTGAAGGAGCAGATCAGACACGACCGGTATAAGTGGGTTCTAATTGAAAGTCAGGATATTGAAGGTAGAAACCTTTTTTTCTTCTTCTTCTTCTTCTTTAGTTTTCTGTAAAAGGAAACTATTGTGCCGGCTTTGTCTGTCCGTCCGCGCATTATTCTCTCCGCACTTTTTTCTGTCCTCACTTTTTCTGTCCGCCCTCAGATCTTGAAAACTGCTGAGGCTAGAGGGCTGCAAATTAATATGTTGATCATTCACCCTCCATTCATCAAACATACCAAATTGCAGCCCTTTAGCCCCAGTAGTTTTTATTTTATTTAAGGTTAAAGTTAGCCATAATCGTGCTCCCGGCAACGATATAGGACAGGCCACTACCGGCCCGTGGTTAAAGTTTCATAGGCCGCGGCTCATACAGTATTACACCGAGACCACGGGAAGATAAATCTATTATCGGTAGGCTTAATTATACGCTGTAGCGGCTGTACAGAAAACTCGATTGCGCCGAAGAAACTTCGGCGCATTTTTTACTTTTTTTTTTTTTTTACACCCTTTGTTCCTCTTCCTCCTCATTTTCATCGAGATTGTCTTTCCATTTTGGAGTTGCAGCAACTTAAACACATTCCATGCAACTTTTTTTTTTCTTCCATGTGCTTAAGAGAACTCCCCAGAGAATTTTGTCCTTCGAACAACGGAAATTCATTTATAACAGTTTTGCTCACCGTAGGGGGCTAGTGTCGTCAGTGCACCTCATGCTTTGCACTGTAAGCATTACTTGAGGTTCTTTGCAGCGCGCCTTCGGTCCCTAGCTGCAACCCCATTTCGCTCCTTTTACTGTACTTCCTTTCATATTCTCTTTCTCCCATCTTACTTTCCTCAACCCTCTCCTGACAATTGATTCATAGTGCAACTGAGAGGTTTTCCTCCTGTTACACCTTTCAAACCTTTTACTGTCAGTTTCCGTTTCAGCGCTGAATGACCTCATAGGTCCCAGTGCTTGGCCTTTGGCCTAAATTCTATATTCAATTCAATTCAGTAACAGTTTTGCTCAGATGTAATTTAGAATTTTTGTTTATTTAAGAAAATGAAGGTTTCTGTTCCCAAACTGCCCAAAAACGCGAAATTTGTAAAAAAAAAAAAAAAAAAATCAGCCATTTCACGCTTTCCGTTCCTCTTATTTTTTTAGGTATTTTTATTTTTTTTTAATATTTTGATTAAAAATAATTAAAAAAAGAGGCGTATGAAATTTAAATCGATACTAAGCGAATCAATTACGTCTATTAACGGGGCACGTGATATTCCATTTTTTTTTTAATTTTCATGGCGGACGGATAAAAAATGATCGGAAGTTATATATTGAGACTGGAATTCAGTGACATTAGTCCTTCCTATTATTATTATGAGTGGATGTACCCCAGGGAAAGTCGCCCCCCGCCCCCATTTTGAAATATAGTTCCGTGCTCCTGGGAGTAGAATAAGCGAGATAACGCAAAATCATGTCGGTGATTATATCCTTAAACGAATTTATAAGAAATTGCACGTTTTCCATTGACCTTTGTCCTTTTTAGTTTTCTGTAAAAGAAAACTATTGTGCCGGCTTTGTCTGTCCGTCCGCACGTTTTCCTGTCCTCAGGTCTTAAAAACTATTGAGGCTAGAGGGCTGCAAGTTGGTATGTTGGTCATCCACCCTCCAATCATCAAACATACCAAATTGCAGCCGTCTAGCCTCAGTAGGTTTTATTTCATTTGAGGTTAAAGCTAGCCATAATCGTGCGTCTGGCAACGATATAGACCAAGCCACCACCAGGCCGTGGTTAAAGTTTTACGGGCCGCGGTTCATGCATTATTACACCGAGACCACCGAAAGATAGATCTGTTTTCGGTGGCCTTGAATATACGATGTGAGAAAACTCGCATTTTTTATTTATTTATTTATTTTATTATTATTATTATTATTATTATTATTATTATTATTATTATTATTATTATTATTATTATTATTTTGGTGTGTCCAGTCTTACACAGTTGATAGTCACAGTTCCATTCTTAGAGACTGCCACAAAAAAATGCTCCAAGGCCATGCGAAGAGAAGCGCAATTTGTAATCAAGTACTTACTTTCAGACAGAGGAAACTGGTTTCCCCTCGAGGCCGAGGTTGCTGGAGCTGTGTGTACAAGACTTCGTCCCTTAAAATATGACATAAGTGAGCTTTCTTGAGCTTTGTAACTGGTGTTCATTTGCCTGTGGACTTGATGCAATTCTTAAAACATTATTATTATTATTAGTATGTAGCAAATGTGCCTCGCCGTCGAACTTCTCCAACGTTCCAGAGGTCCTTGAATCCTCAAGCCTTAGGACTGTGGGACAGCCTCCCTACTGAGGATGTATTAAAACATTATTATTATTATTAGATGCAATGCAAATGTACCCCAGCCTTCTCCGTTTGAAATTTATAATTTTCCAGTTTTATTCATTGAAATTTATCCTTTTTTAATGAACCTTTGGGACTTGGAACAGCAGTCCCCCCTACTGAGGATTCATTGCAATTTGTCTTTGAATAATTCAATGATAAGATGCAAATGCATTGCTACCCCAATAATAATTCTCCTAATGTTTTACAATTTATATTTTTATTTGTCTGTTTTATTCATTTGTTAATTTATCGGTTTTTTTAATAATGAACACCATATTCTTTAATAATAATTGAACTAATCAAGCAGTCAGTAGCCCCTTTGTGGTGGTAAAGCTTATTCCATATGCATAGGGTTTGTCTTCTGAATAATAATAATAATAATAATAATAATAATAATAATATAATAATAGTAGTAGTAGTAGTGGTAGTAATTCTGTAGTTAAAGTAGTAGTAGTAATAATAATAGTAGCAGTGGTAGTGGTAGTGGTGGTGGTAAGGAAAAATAATTAGGTATATGAATTTAAGGTGCCAGTCCTTCCTAAAAATATTGCATGGAAATCCGCTGAATGACGTGATACCTGATATTCGAAATGTGGATAGGGAGGAACATTGATGAGAAAATTACTGTTATTGCCTCAGAATTTCTTTTGCTTTATAATTTGTTTGCAAAGTGGTATTGGATGTTACCTTTGATCTCAAAGAAGAAATAATTTTGTTCATGGATTTTTTTTTTTTTATAAACTTTGACAGTATTTCAGATGTACATTGGAAAGAAATCAGTAGCCACTGTGCTATCAGGATACGTGTATGTAATTTGAGGATCTAACCTAATTAGACGAGGCCTTTTGAAGGGTTAGTCAGATTTTGAAATTGATGTAAATATTTCAGAACATTGCGACGAGGCCTTTTGAACGGTTAGTCAGATTTTGAAATTGATGTCGTAAATATTTCAAAACATTGCAAATAAAAAAAATATATATATATTTCCTTTGTACACTGGATTCCTGTTGTACATGACGAGATAAACAAGGCTGCTGAATGAAGGAAAATTCACAAAAGAAACATTAATTGACTGATCTGATCGTTTTACGGAATCTGGCGTCGCCAAGGGGGAGAGACGCGTTTACGCATAATTCCATTCATTGCTCAAATATTGCTAACTTCCTATGCCGTCTTTACCTCCAGACATAAGCAAAGGATCAAAATTAACATAAAGAAATATATAAGTCAAGGGAAATGTGAATGAATTCAATAAATTTAAAACTTTCTTCAACGCAACGAGTCATTGACATTCACGATTGGGTTCCGCCATATGCAAATCACGAGTCGTCTAGCCAAGGCCCAGAAACATGTTTGCTAAGACAGCGCAAAAATAGCAGAGGACATTCGCGAGACCCATTGTCCGTTATCGTATACCTGAACAGTCGTCAAAACGGTCAGCGATTTTTACAGTCGCACATAAAACTCATCTTGGAATAATCCCAGACCCCCTGCTACTGACGGCTTGAGAAATATGCGCTGCTGACCTTCCATTATTCATTTCCAGGCTGGAAGTCGAGATGGTAACCCCGCAACAGAGGGGGCTATTTATATACTTCTTGTCTCGGAGCTGGAATGTTTTTTTTTTTTTATTTTACGTAGCAACATTATTGTCGTTCAGGTGAATCTCTGTTTAGGAAGGTTTTATTTATGGGAGCTTTCTCTCAGGCGGGCGGCGGGGTTTCTCTGCATGTGTGCATTCTGAGATGTGCTTGTTTCGGGATTGCGTGGTCCCTATCGAGTTTATTTCCCGTAGGGGGGCTAGCGCCGTCAGTGCGCCCCACGGCGTGTACTGTTGGCATTACTAGAGGTTCTTGCAACCCCTTTCATTCCTTTTACTGTACCTCCATTCATACTATCTTTCATCCGTCTTGCTGTCCACCTCCTCCTAACAATTATTTCATAGTGCAACTGTAATGTTTTCCTCCTGTTACACCTTTCAAACCTACCTACTCTCGCTTTCCTTTCCAGCGCTGAATGACCTCATAGGTCCCAGTGCTTGGCCTTTGGCCTAAACTCCATATTCCATTCCTATCGAGTTTATTATAAGGAGTGCCGTTTGGTTCATGTCTTACGTTCTTTATTTTGATTATCCGTGGTGGAAATGTAAGTGTTATTTTGCAAGCGGTGTTGTCTGCATCTTGTTGAAAACAAGCATAGATTATGATGAAGCATTTTGGGATCTTTTTCCTATTATTTTTGCTTTGGGTCTTTCCGAATTTATACAGAATCATGTAAACAAATATATATTATACATTATATATATAATCGAGATAGTGATTTGCGAGTACCTGGATTTGCATTGCCTTAAGAGTAGTCTGGAAACTCGACTTTCTAAGAAGTTGTATGAGCAGAATAGGGAACGCTGCCGTTATGTCACTGTCCGTGGCCACTTTATAATGTGTGAATCTTAATGATGCGGAATAATTCTTGTGTTTATTTATTTATTTGTATTTTTATTTATTTATTCTTTTCATTGGTTCTTCAAAAAAGACTTATGTTGTATTTGTGATTGTTTTTTTTTAGTTTTCTGTCCGTCCGCACTTTTTCTGTCCGAACTCGTTTTGTCCGTACTTTTTCCTCTCCGCAATTTTTTCTGTCCGCACCTTTTCTGTCCGCACTTTTTTTGTCCGCACTTTTTTCTGTCGGCACTTTTTTCTGTCCGCCCTCAGATCTTAAAAACTACTGAGGCTAGAGGGCTGCAAATTGGTATGTTGATCATCCACCCTCCAATCATCAAACATACCAAGTTGCAGCCCTCTAACCTCCGTAGTTTTTATTTTACATAAGGTTAAAGTTAACCATAATCGTGCGTCTGGCAACGCTATAGGACATGACACCACCGCGCCGTAGTTAAACATTCATGGGCCGCTGCTCATACAGCATTATACCGAGACCACCGAAAGATAGATCTAGTTTCGGTGGCCTTGATTATACGCTGTACAGAAAACTCGATTGCGCCGAAGAAACTTCGGCGCATTTTTTACTTCCTTTATTATAAATTGCTTTAATATTTTGTTATATAAACACGACGATAATCCCACGCATTTATATCATAGGTTGTAATAGATATTTCCAAATTGGAAATATCCATTACCTCTATTTTAATGGTACAAAGACCTCTTAACATATTTTCAACTGAAAGCCTTGAATCCGAATGGGGAAATAAACGAAGAGCTTCAATATATACCGGGATTCGAAGCCACGAAAGGCAGAAAGAGTGGGGTCGCCGTTAACCTATCCTTGATGCAAAGCAGGACATGGCCGATAAAAGTTAGGATGATGTTCAGATACGAAAAGGCAGTGTTAATGAGGAACTTAATTCACAAGATGTTTCGATACATATCTAAATGCACATAGGTCTGCCTCAGAGAGCGAGAGAGAGAGAGAGAGAGAAAATGTCTATAGCTTTCTTTTAAAATTATTACAAGTAAAAAATGCACCGAAGATTCTCCGGCGCAGTCGAGTTTTCCGTACAGCTTATAATGCTGTATGAAACTTTCAGCCGCGGTCCATGAAACTCGGCCACGGTCCGGTGGTGGTCTGTGTTGTTGGTACGTATAGCGGTGCCAGAAGTACGAATATGACTAACTTTAACCTTATATAAAATAAAAAACTACTTAGGCTAGATGGCTGCAGTTTGGTATGTTTGATGATTGGAGGGTGGATGATCAACATACCAATTTGCAGCCCTCTAGCCTCAGTAGTTTTTAAGATCTGAGGGCGGACAGGAAAAGTGCGGACGGACAGACAAAGCCGGCACGATAATTTCCTTTTATAGAAAACTAAAAAGGAACAGTTTTTAATTTTTCCAATGGGTTCTGGGTCTCCTGAGACCACCCCTGTAAGTTCAGTTGTAAGTTCCAGTAAAGATTTTATTTTTTCTCAAGATTGGGACAATAAACCTTACAGTGAGCCGTCCCATTTTGGTTCGCTGCCTCGTTGAATTTCGCAGCCATAATTCCCTCAAGATCATTGCACTGGGTATTGAAGTCACGCGGGCCTTTTTTTATTTTATTTTTTTTCTTCCGTGATTTTTAAAACGGTCTTATGCCACCAAAAGCTGTTGCACATCAAGAATCCTGCGTAACTTTCTCCTGGTTCCTGTCCAAAATTGATGTATCCAAGATTAGTGAGAATATCGAGAGAGACGCTTGTTGGCTGTAGGTAGGAGTTCGTTTCAGCCACCGTAATATTGGAGCAATGCTTCACGTAACATTAATGAATGATAATAATGAGTGTTTCATTTCAAATAGTATAGAATTACTGGCGATCTAATGTCAATTCAGATTCCATGATCTTGAAAACTAGTCAGGGATGTGACTGTAATTTTTTCGTAAAGATCTGATGTTAGTTTTTCTGAAAAAAATGCAGAAATATTTTTTTAACGAAGAGATAGGTAAGCCCCGTAGGGGGTTAGTGCCGTCATTGCACCTCATACAGTGCGCTGTAGGCGGTTACTTAAGGTTCTTTGCAGCGTGCCTTCGGCCCCTATCTGCAACCCCTTTCGTTCCTTTTACTGTACTTCCTTTCATGTTCTCTTTCTTCCATCTTACTTTCCACCCTCTCCTGACAATTGATTCTAGTGCAACTGCTTTGAGGTTTTCCTCCTGTTACACCTTTCAAACCTTTTACTGTCAATTTCCGTTTCAGCGCTGAATGGCCTCATAGGTCCCAGTGCTTGGCCGTTGGCCTAAATTCTAAATTCAATTCAATTCGAGATAGGTAAGGTTCAAATCAGCCTTCCACGTCAGTTAGTCGAAGCATCTGCCCAGTATTAGGTTTGGTCAGGGATCTTGGGCGTGTGTCAAGACAAACCAGTTTTTGGCGATTTCGCTTCTTGATATATATTTTTTTTATGTTCACTCATCCATTTTCCGTCCCTTTAGGAAATTGACCTTTGCATGATTAAAAAAAAAAATCTCATGAACCTGATGCAGCCAGTTTTCGAAAGAAATGAGGCGCATAAATGGCAAGATCGCGAAAATAAACTAGAACTGGTTTTTTTTGGCACCAAAACGACCCCCCTCTTCACTTTTGTCTTCATTGCATGTCTCTCATTCAATCTTGTTTCGATTCCTCGTGTTTTAGTATATGTCACCAATAGATTTATCTTATTTTTATTCCGATTTTCGTTGTTGTCAGTATTTGAATGCTTATTTTTAAGCAAGACTCCAAAGAGGTTTATTGACTAGATTTGGTTCAGTAAACTGGTATTTGTAGGACTTGACAAATCTGAGTTTTAAAGAACAGAATAGTATGAATAGAATATCTAACAATTGTTAGAGAGGGTGGAAAGTCAGATGGAAGAAAGGATATGAACGGAGGTACAGTAAAAGGAATGAAAGAGGCTGCAGCTAGGGGCCAAAGGGACGCTGCAAATACCCTTAAGTAATGCCTACAGTGCACTACATGAGGTGCACTGACGCCACTACCCCCATACGGGGGAGTTTTAAAGAGGACAAAGTTTCAACAAACAAAGCAGTTTTGAAGCTATTTTCGAGAACACAGAGTTGGGCATATTGATAGGGCAAGAATGATTATTATTATCAACTTAAAATGGCAGTAAAATCAAGCTGTGACTTGCTGTTATTTGCTGCTCAATTAAGAGCCTGCTGTGACATATCATCATGTGATTGTTTTTCCTGACCATACCTCACTAGCGGATCCAGGGTGGGGCACGTGGGCACGTGGCCCCCCCCCCATGAAAAATTAGGATAAAATGATGATTTTGAAGATTTAGGTAATAACATAAATATAAAAATGGAAAAAAAAAATTAAAAATCGATTAAAGAGGCGGACAAACAGGTTTGCAGGAGGAAGGTCGATGTGTTATGTCTCCCCTACCCTCCCAATCCCCTGCCCATTCCTCCCCTGTCCGGGGCGGACAAACAGGTTTGCAGGAGGAGGGTGGATGTGCCATGTCTCCCCTACCCTCCCGATCCCATACCTACCCCGCCGCCCCAGGGCGGATAAACAGGTTTTCAGGAGGAAGGTCGATGTTTCATGTCTCTCCTACCCTCCTGATCCCCTACCTACCCTTCTCCCACCCGGGGCGGACAAACAGGTTTGTAGAAGGAAGGTGGATGTGTCATGTCTCCCCTACCCTCCTGATCCCCTACCTACCCCTCCCCCACCTGGGCTGGACAAATAGGTTTGCAGGAGGACGGCGATGTGTCATGTCTCCCCAACCCTCCCGATCCCCTACCTACCCTTCCCCCACCCGGGGCGGACAAACAAGACCCACCCAGATTTTATTATTGCAGATTAATATTCCAGTTTAATGTAAACTTGACGCAGATTAAGGCGTTGGGCGCCCCCACGCTGCAGTTAAACATGTCGTAAACACATTTCGGCGACTTATGACTTATACATCACAAACGGATTAAGAACTGGTGAACGACCTTAAGTGGGGAGCGAATCTTGGGCGAATTCTGCATAATCTCATGAAGTACTGGTCAGGACTACCACTGAGTCGCTGACTTGTACTCGCTCTGATGTATGTTCGATAAGTTGTTTGTGGCATGTTTTTACTGCAGTGTGAACTGAACTGAATATAGAATTTAGGCCAGAGGCCAAGCACTGGGACCTATGAAGTCATTCAGCGCTGAAAGGGGAATTGACAGCAAAAGGTTTGAAAGGTGTAACTGTAGGAAAACCTCAAAGCAGTTGCACTATGAATCAATTGTTAGGAGACGGTTGAGGAAAGTAAGACGGAAGAAAGAGAATATGAAAGGACGTACAGTAAAAGGAACGAAAGGGGTCGCAGGTAGGGGCCCTAAGGAACGCACGCTGCTGCTGCGGAAGGCTCCTAGGAAAAAAACAGCCTTTGGAAAAGTATCCAGAACAACAGAATCAAACGAAAAGCTAGACAGTTAATAAATCAATCGGGCGATCTCAGAAACCAGAAGCTCATTATATTTAAACGTCGCTTGCTTTTTTGCTTTAGATGGAATTTGCATAAAAACTTGCATCATCTCTTATTTCACCAACTCAGGCGAGCGGGAGGTGCTACATAATATCTTAGGCTCGTTTCTAGTGCCGTCAGTGCACCTCATGCGGTGTTCTGTAGGCTTTGCTAAAGGTTCTTTGCAGCGTCCCTTCGGCCCCTAGCTGCAACCCCTTTCGTTCCTTTTACTCTACCTCCAGCAACTGCGAGGTTTTCTTCCTATTACACCTTTCAGACCTACCTGCTTTCCATTTCCTTTCCAGTGCTGAATGACCTCATGGTTCCCAGTGCTTGGCCACTGGCCTAAACTCTATATTCATTCAGAGCTCGCGAAGCTTAATTGAGATCCAGTGTATGTTGTATTTTTAATAGAATCTGTTTGATTTTTTCCCTCTTACTTATTGATGAATTAAAATTTATTATTAACCAAATTCCATTTTTAGGCTGGACGAAACTCGTTTAAGTTGTTGCAGAATGGCTCTCTCTCTCTCTCTCTCTCTCTCTCTCTCTCTCTCTCTCTCTCTCTCTCTCTCTCTCTCTCTCTCTTTCTGATAATCTCGACGAGTTTGTCCCAGTCGAATTCTCTAAGGCCACTAATTCATCAACCTGCTTGACAAGAATCTTATTTCGCTAAAGTACCTCTGAGACTACTTATTCTTCCTGTTCTTCATCTTCTTCTTCTTCTTCCTCCTCCTCTTCATCTTCTTCTTCTTCTTCTTCTTCTTCTTCTTCTTCTTCTTCTTCTTCTTCTTCTACGATCCATCGGTTTAAATTTAGCAGTGACATCACCTGGTAGCTCTTGGTACTGTTAGTGTTAATGGGGATATATGGACGTTCTTCCTGTCAGGGCCGGTAGCGTTTATATACGGTGTGAGTCCTCAGTATCTCGCTTTGTCATTTAGTATTTAAGGGTTAACGACTGCAAAGCGACTCTTCAAAGAGATGCAGGATAAAGCGAAGATGTGTTCATTCACTGATAAGTGAATTAAGGTGGGGAGGAAAGTCAGCGACGCAGATCTAATCACGGCACAGAGATTTCTTTATGTAAATTGCTGCTAGAAGTGTGTTCTTGCGTGCATCTAACAAGAGAAGCATCGCTGACGGTAACTCAGTATTCTGGTATTCTGAATTCAAGTTCGTGAAGATTGCTTTCTTTATTTTGCCCACACGAAACTCATAAATATCTTTGTCAACATATTTTTTCAACATTCTCTTTCCCTATCTTAAGATTGTACCTCCTCCTCCTTCTAGATCTACATAAACCTTTCATTGGATGGTACAGGTATCGTACGTGAAATGTCCCCGTTGATCTAGGTCGTTGCTGTCCATATACTCTAAATCTTATTATAAAAAGCATCGTCCCTCAACTGTAGGGAATAATTATATAATTATATGAGAATTTGGATGAGTTTCTTGTGATGGGCAAAGGCGCTAGGTCTAGCCTAGACCATACCTACGCCAGGTAACGTAACGCCTTAAAATGGCCGAAATGATTTCTTGGGAACTAATCGTCAAACCATTACCTATATCCAGGAAGAGCTAATCATCAGGAGCATGTCACGAGTGCTCATTAAAGTCCGCTGACTCATTCTCGAGATATTTTGTTGAAACTTAGATACACATATGGAGGCGGTCTTGAATACATTACATATATATATATATATATATATATATATATATATATATATATATATATATATATATATATATATATATATATATATTGTATATATATGAATGTATATATATATATATATATATATATATATATATATATATACACACACATACACACACACACAAACGTAAAGGTTACTGGACAGAAATTTGAATTTTCCAAGCGTACAAATCATGAACCAGGCTATGCAATTTGAACCTAATTTCCATGAAATTATTTGACTCAAAGGAATCATTGACATAAGCCGTTTCTAATTGAACCCATTAACATGCAAAGGTCATTGTTCTTCGGAGCGCACGTAGAATAAACTAGAATAAACTGACATAAGTTACGTTTACGAATACGGGCCACAGCCGTAGGAGACGTTAGGAATGCCAGCATTCTGCTCTGATTGAATTCCTGTGGGACAGAGTGTCATTGCTAATTGCGAGTGCTGCATGAGAAGAAGATCTGACGATCGTGTGTAGAATTCAGGAGCCGTTAAGAGTGTAATGGCCGGGGACAGTAACCCTAAGGTACTCTCTCTCTCTCTCTCTCTCTCTCTCTCTCTCTCTCTCTCTCTCTCTCTCTCTCTCTTGTACTTATCTAAAACCGTGTACTCATTTCATTCTACCTCCATATTTAAGAGTATCAAAGTCTCTCTCTCTCTCTCTCTCTCTCTCTCTCTCTCTCTCTCTCTCTCTCTCTCTCTCTCATACCCATATAAAACCATGGATTTATTTCACTCTCCGTATTTAAGAGTTTCAAAGGAATCTCTCTCTCTCTCTCTCTCTCTCTCTCTCTCATGTATCCTTACAAAACCATGAAATGTATCTCAGTATTTAACAGTGTCAGAGGAATCTCTCTCTCTCTCTCTCTCTCTCTCTCTCTCTCTCTCTCTCTCTCTCTCTCTCTCTCTCTCTCTCTCTCTCTTGTATTTTTTTAAAACCACGAAATGTATCTCAGTATTTAAGTGTCAGAAAAACTCTCTCTCTCTCTCTCTCTCTCTCTCTCTCTCTCTCTCTCTCTCTCTCTCTCTCTCTCTCTCTCTCTCTCGTGTACTCTGTTAAAACCACGAAATATATCTCAGTATTTAATTATGGTTCTCTCTGATTTAAGTGTCAGAAGAAACTCTCTCTCTCTCTCAGGTTGGAGAGTAGAAGGTAACAGTCCTCTTCAAGAACATTACACCCGTAATTGGTGAGGAAAGCAGTGTCGTGTGAGACTTACAGGCATCGTGAAACCGAAGGAGCAACATAATCCCACCACCCGAGCGGATAACTCCTGCTTGGCAGTGCGATCAACCGAGAGAAAACCTGGTTGAGATCACCTTAAGGTTTTAGGTAATGTTTTCAGCCGCCTTTGGGATTAAAGCTCTTTCAATTTACTCTTCCATGAGTACTTGGTGACTTGTTTGCGTTTGTAATGGCACTGCCGGTAACCCTTGTGCTGCCCTAAAATGGAAAACTGTAGTATCTGCAAAATTTTCGAAATTGAGACACGCCACCTTTTTCTGCAAAATCAGCAGTGAAACACTAAAACAAAAGTCGCTGCAGTTTCAGAATGATTCTTCAGTGCTTGATTGAGGGGCCCATTTGCATCTGTCATCTGGGAAAATCATTAGATATGCCACCTATTGGGCTCGTGAAACACTAATACACAAGTTACTGCAGTTTCAGAATGATTCTTCCGTGCTTTATTGAGGGGTCCCTTTGCAGTGTCTGCAAAATCAGCAGTAAGGCTGCAAAATTTTCGAAATTGAGATACGCCACCTATTTGGCTCGTGAAAACTAATACACAAGTTACTGCAGTTTCAGAATGATTCTTCAATGCTTTATTTAGGGGGTCCCATTTGCAGTATCTGCAAAATTTTAGTAAGAAAAAACTGCAGATCTGCCAAATTTTCGAAATTGAGATATGCCACCTATGAAACACTAATACACAAGTTACTGCAGTTTCAGAATGATTCTTCAGTGCTTGATTCAGTATCTGGTAAGTGCAGTTTGCAGTATCTGCAAAATCATTAGTAAATGATTCAATTCAGGGGCACATTTGGGAAAAATCAGCAGTATCTGTAAAATTTTCGAAATTGAGATACGCCACCTATTGGGCTCGTGAAAACTAATACACAAGTTACTGCAGTTTCAGAATGATTCTTCAGTGCTTTATTTAGGGGTCCCATTTGCAGTATCTGCAAAATTTTCATTAGCCACCTGTTGGGCTCGTGAAACACTAATACACAAGTTACTGCAGTTTCAGAATGATTCTTCAATGCTTGATTCAAATTTGCAGTATCTGCAAAATCATTAGTAAGATGCACTGCAAAATTTTCAAATCGAGATATACCACCTATTGGGCTCGTGGAACACTAATACACAAGTTACTGCAGTTTCAGAATGATTCTTCATTGCTTTATTTAGGGGGTCCCATTTGCAGTGTCTGCAAAATCAGAATCAGCAAGGCAAGGGAAGTATTGCAAATTTTCTTGAGATACGCCACCTATTGGGCTCGTGAAACACTAATTTTCAGTTTCAGTTTTTATTTTTGATTCAGATACATTTGCAGTCTTCCATTTTAGGGGGAAACAGTGTGGGTTTTCATGTTCTTATTTCAGGTTTGGTGTTTATTTAGTGATCTGAAAATTTTCGAAATTCAGATATGCCACCTGTCTGGTTGCTGTTTCAGAATGATTCTTCAATGCTTGATTCAGGGGGGCACATTTCTGCAAAATCATTTAGTAAGGCAAGGGAAAACTGCAGTATCTGCAAAATTTTTCGAAATCAGATATACACCTATTATTCTCACTATTTCTTTTTCAGAATGATTCTTCATCCAGGCAACACCTGTCAGATAGAGCTAGGGAAACTGCATTCTCAGCTAACAATCAGACCTGTTTTGCTGCATTTATTTCTTGTTTCAGGAAATTCTTCAGTGCTTTTTAAACAATGAAAACTGAAAGAAAATTTTCACTTACAAAATAAAGATATTTCAGTCTCCAGTGCTTTATTTAGTACAAAATAGAGTAAGGCAAGGAAAATTGACGTACTTTATATTTTTGCAGATACTTCTCTTCCATTTTAGGACAGTGCTCTTTTCTCTCTTATCTTTGGTGTGCGATCTCGTCTGATTGCTCTAGTTTTCTCGCTCTCAAGAGACAATTATTCACATCCAAACACCTTAAGAAAATATGTCCTATTTCTTGTGTTCGTGTTTTTTTTTAAACAATGAAAAGGAAAGACACTTACAAAATAAAGAAAATATGTCTCGAGTACATAACAGACGTACTATTGCGTCTCTCTCTCTCTCTCTCTCTCTCTCTCTCTCTCTCTCTCTCTCTCTCTCTCTCTCTCTCTCTCTCTCTAAACACACAAAATTAAGAAAATATGTCTCGAGTACCTAACAGACATACTAAAGAATCTCTCTCTCTCTCTCTCTCTCTCTCTCTCTCTCTCTCTCTCTCTCTCTCTCAGAAATGAACCCTCGTCCTTATGACGCAGCTTCCCCTGGGCAAGTCACCCTCGACCTGAGCGCTGAAGTCGACCTTGTTTCAACCTTGACCAATTCTACGGCGTATGAAGCATACATATTCGCTCAGACCCTGGTTTATCTGGTCAACTTACTAAATGCTTTGAAGGCCTTGTCGACTGGGTGCTTGCTTGCGTCTTCCAAATAGTCTGATTAATTGCGAACTGGATTTTTATGGCTATAAATTTTAATGGATGTTGTTCTTCCAAAGACAAGAGGTAAACAAACTTAGCAGGAGAGTTGAGTTTTATATTTACCGAAATTAATATGCTGGTATTTTTTTTTTTTTTTTTTTTTTGTAGTTTTTAATTTCTTGTTGTTTTGTGGTTGAGGGTCCAGGAAGTGGAAATATACGTATTTAGAACGTTCTGAGAGAGAGAGAGAGAGAGAGAGAGAGAGAGAGAGAGAGAGAGAGAGAGAGAGAGAGATTAAGGCCACCTCATTGTCGGTTGTCACATTCGAAATCACTGACAGTCTCGGCTAACAAAAGCTTGATTGTTATAGAATACAGCCTGTGAATGACGTCATTTTAGTTACTAATATGCAAATATTCTATAATAAAAGTAGAGAAACCACCAAAAAAAAAAAAAAACTGTAGAAACACCTCCATAACTAAACACCTGCTTTTGGGAAATTAAGATCATGAGGTTGTCCACGGGAATAAACAAGTATAAAATGCCCCGAAGTTTCTCCGGCGCAGTCGAGTTTTTGTACAGCGTATAATCCTGTATGTAACTCTCAGCTACGAATGGGCAGTGCTCAGTTGCTCCCCAGATGCGGTCGACGCACGATCCATGGCTAACCTTAAGCTTAAATAAAATAAAAACTACTGAGGCTAGAGGGCTGCAATTTGGTATGTTTGATGATTGGAGGGTGGATGATCAACATACCAATTTGCAGCCCTCTAGCCTCAGTAGTTTTTAAGATCTTGGGGCGGACAGAAAAAGTGCGGACGGACAGACAAATAGCCATCTCAATAGTTTTCTTTTACGGAAAACTAAAGAGCTGTAGATACACTTCCATAAGCTTTTGGGAAGTTAAACTCATGAGGTTGTCCACGGGAACAAAAGGGTCATAAGGGAATTCTAAAGCCAAGAGGATAAGTAGGGGAATTGTTCGAAAGAAAAGCAATGCTCGTTTCATAGGAAGTTAGTGAAGGAATTACTCAGAAATATATATCTGACAGACAAACGGAGAGCTGAAATAGATGAGGAGAGTATATCTGTGAAGTAAAAATAAACTGAGCACTCTTTAAAAAGTCGTAAAACGTCCAAGAAAAAAACTGTGGAGGAAGAGAACCTTCTCCCCTGAAGTCCATCCACCCTATGGAGCCCTCTGAAGTGGAGTAAACCCTACTTTGGTAGATAATTGAATCCAAAGTTTGTCAAGCTTAAAGTATAAGAAACCAATGATTCATCTTGTTTAGTTTCCTAATAGCTGTTGATTTTTTGTTAGAACGTTTGCAGTATTCTCTTCTCGATACAGCATTCACTTTTCTTTTTCATAGGATTGTCTTCCTGGAGTAAAATCAAACTTAGTACCAGTCATGCTGGATAAACCAAAGTTAGGTATGGCAAGGTTGAATAAAATCCCAAATTTTGTTCCCCGTGGTGAATCATACACAAATTAGGAACTTGCAGTAAGGAGTACAACAAGATTTGGTGCCCGCAAAGATGAGTTAAGTTCGAATTTGGTACCTGCAGAGTAATACCATGCTAAATTTTTGGTAACCCTAGAGTGGATTAGACCCAAGTTTGGTACTTGCAAAATATAGTAAATGCAAAGTTTTTAGCCCCAAAGCGAGGTAATCCAAATTTGGCATTCCCTGAGGTCGAGTAAACCCAATGTGGTAGCCTAGAGAGGCGTGAACCCAAATTTGGTTATGTTAGAGTTGAGTCAACCAACAAATTTGGTTACGTCAGTTGAGACAACCCAAATTTGGTTACGCCACAGTTGAGTCAACCCAAATTTGGTTACGCCACGGGTGAGTCAACCCAAATTTGGTTACGTCAGAGTTGAGTCAACCCAAATTTGGTTACGTCAGAGTTGAGTCAACCCCAGAGTCAACCCAAATTTGGTTACGTCACAGTTGAGCCAACCCAAATTTGGTTACGTCGCAGTTGAACCAACCCAAATTTGATTACGTCACAGTCGAGTCAACCCAAATGTGGTACCCCCAAAGACCTCCAGAAGTTGAATATACCAGATTTTTGTTCTTTCCCCGAAACTCAAAATGATGCAAGGTCCGATGGAATCTCGTTGACTCAACCAGGTGTGTTAGCTGCCCTGCCCTGCCCTCCTGCCATTCAAGGCTTAACTATGCTGGGTAATTAAGGAATTCTTCGGGAAAAGAGGTTATAACGATAATTGTCTTCCTGGTCAACCTCTTCTTGAGCATAAGAATCTCTAAGCGACGGTACCTGTTTCCTACTGCGCCCCCTTCCAACCGCCCCCCCACCCCCACCCAACCTCACCGTTTTCTTGGAAGTTTGAAGAGATCACTGCATAAATCTCTCTCTCTCTCTCTCTCTCTCTCTCTCTCTCTCTCTCTCTCTCTCTCTCTCTCTCTCTCTGGTTTAATGAATAACTATCTGTGGTTTAGATTAGGTACGGTCTTCTTTCTCGATTTTCAGCCAATTCTCTGTTATTAACTTTCTATTATTCCACTTTATTTTCAGCTCGTTTTCATGCTGTTATATATATATATATATATATATATATATATATATATATATATATATATATATATATGTATGTGTTTTCATTATTATTTATTAAATCGATTACTTGGGAAAGGTTTCGTGTTATTGGTTTCTGATGGCAGGGTAACTTTATTCAGTAGTTTTAAATCACTTTAAATTAAATGCCAGGCCATTACATCTGAGAAATATTTCTCTGTTATTGGTTTCTCTCTGGCTCTCTAACTTTATTCAGTAGTTTTAAATACACACACAAATTAACACAAACCTGTGCTGCCCACACACATAGTAGACAGAGTCAGGCACGTCCATCAACATTTATTCATCTCTCTCTCTCTCTCTCTCTCTCTCTCTCTCTCTCTCTCTCTCTCTCTCTCTCTCTCTCTCTCTCTCTCTCTCTCTGACACACACAAAATTCTGCCACAATGTTAGGCAGTCCATCAACTTTTAAACCAAGATGATAAGTCATTTGTTTATTTCCATCTCTCTCTTCTCTCTCTCTCTCTCTCTCTCTCTCTCTCTCTCTCTCTCTCTCTCTCTCTCTCTCTGACACACACACAAATTCAGTGCACACAATGTTAGGCAGTCCATCAACTTTTAAACCAAGATGATAATGTTTATTTGTTTATTCATAGCTCTCTCTCTCTCTCTCTCTCTCTCTCTCTCTCTCTCTCTCTCTCTCTCTCTCTCTCTCTCTCTCTCAATGTACAATTCAAAGCATAGTGTTACGAACGCCCATGTACTTTTAAAATAATATGGTTATGTTTGGTTTAGTTATTTGTTCATTTCTCTCTCTCTCTCTCTCTCTCTCTCTCTCTCTCTCTCTCTCTCTCTCTCTCTCTCTCTCTTAAAAATTCAAAGCATAATGTTAGGAACGCCAATATAATGGTTGTTTGGTTTAGTTATTTGTTCAGCTCTCTCTCTCTCTCTCTCTCTCTCTCTCTCTCTCTCTCTCTCTCTCTCTCTCAAAAATTCAAAAAGCATAGTGTCAGGAATGCCAATGTTATGGTAATGTTTGGTTTAATTATTTGTCCATCATCTCTTCTCTCTCTCTCTCTCTCTCTCTCTCTCTCTCTCTCTCTCTCTCTCTCTTCAAAAAGCATAGTGTTAGCAACTCTTATGCGTGGTTCAGTTATTTGTTCTCTCTCTCTCTCCCCCACAGACACACACACACACAAAACAAGAACGCTTAAACTTCAACACCGGTTTGTACGTTTCCTAAATTAGCTCTCGTAGCGTTGCTCCAGAGGCAAGGTGTGCCGTTGCACAATTTGCCGCGGTTATCTGCAACCAGGATCAGTGACCTGAAACTTTCTTGCGTGGAAGTAGGCACACTTGCTGGGTGGGGTCGGCTGCAAGAACAGGTGTCCACGAGCCCAGGCGGGTAAGAAACAAATTCCTCGCAGCATTTTACGATCTGGCTTCTTCTTTTTTTTGTTTTTCTCTCGTCTTCATTTTACTTTTTGCTTCTGCTGCTGCAGGTGCTTCTCTCCCAGACCAGACGACGGGGGGAGGAGGAGAAGAAGAAGAAGAAAGTTACCTCCGAGCGGAACCGGCCTGAGGGACACTTAGAAAAAAAGAAACGAAAAGAGTTTGAGAGTTCCGTGTTCCTTCTGTATGGAAAATTCGGTCCA
>NC_089753.1:31461412-31481412 GCF_040412425.1 Macrobrachium rosenbergii | reverse complement strand
CTCTCTCTCATAAAAGAAGAAAATGCTGATGACGGAGCGTCTTTCTGTCTCGTCAGATAGCGCAAATTGATAGAGGAGACATTTCAATCTCAATTTGATTGACAAAGATTGCAGTTAGGTTGAACCACAAGCCATCGCGTTGGTCAGAAGACCACACAGGGCTGAATGGTTCCAGCACTCTTCAAAGTGGTTCCTCTGTTTCTTCGCGTTTTTCATTTTTAATCTTACACGTTGAAAGTTAACTGATAAGAGTTAATTGACAGTTCAGTAGTCACTAAGACGTTTTTATGAAAATAAAGGCACTGTCAGTGTTTGTACTTATATAGAATCATTTGCATATATCACAAGTTTTAAGGAGATCGCGTTCATTATTATTTATTTATTAGATAAAACCTGACTTATTATCATTCCGTAAACTGAGTTTATCAATATTCAAGCAACGTTCAGGAACCAAGGTGAGTCAGCAGTGTTCAAATTTGTCTGTAAATGAAATTAGCATCCCGAATCTTTTTGCGGTAGTCTTCTTCCATTTTATCTTAAGCTTATTGGGCTGCATTGCTGTTAATTTTCCTACCACAAGTATTATTATTATTACTTTTACTATTACTCTGCTTAGTTCCTGCTTGTTGGGCAAGTGCTTTGAGGATGGGCGTCAACCCCAGTAACCTGACTGACCTTGGGGGTATCAAGGCAGATTTCCAGTCCGATAGAATATTATTGTGCCTTGGTGAGGGAATGAGGAGGGCTTTGCGTCTATCCTGATATGACGGAGATTATTATTATTATTATTATTATTATTATTATTATTATTATTATTATTATTATTATTATTATTATTATTATTTCAGTCGATAAAACTTATTCACATGGAACAAGCACATCAAAAGGGCCATTGACTTGAAATTCTTTAAGCTTGCAAAGAATGTTGGTTTCAACCTCCCACCGCAGCAGACCCCCCAACACTGCAGCAGTAACTGATCGTGATACAGAGCCACCAGTGATTTTTCATCGCCCTGTGGGAGACGCGAACCCGCGGTGTCTGAGTGGCATGCCACGACACTAACCATTATACCATCCTGTGTGTGTGTGTGTGTGTGTTTTTGGCTTTATAATGAAAGGAAAGGATGATTCTGTAGGTTTAGGATATATTTAAACTGGTCGTGCCAGGTGTTTTAGTTACGTTTACTACCAGAAGTTCCAGGAACTGGAACTTGAATTAATGCACCTAACGAATACTTTGTGGATAAAATTCTCCCCAGCACTAAGATTTTAAGCAAAATGATCTTATGAAGTATGAGCAGCTCACTATTTAAATGCTGTGAGCTGTAAATCTTCAAGATTTGGACGCCCCTTGCCATTTAAAATCTTGAGGGCCCCTCTAATCACCATTTCCACTCGAGTTCTTGTACACAGTAAAGTCATATTGCCATTCCATCCATCAGAATCTATCTCGATTCCCGCGGCTTGTGTAGCAGACCGAAGTCGAATCGAACACGTCTTTACACCAAGTGAAGACGCTTCTTTTCTCCCGCGAAACAAGGTTTACTGGACGTCTGAGCGCTTTTCGGGCTAAGTATACGATGTAGCGCAGTGGTCTGAAAGATCGAGACGGCAAAAAGAAACCGGTTTTTGTCCGGAGCTTATTTTACACTATTACATTCGTCTGATCGCTTTGCCTCTTGCTATAATGTTAATTGTAGTTTTATTACGAGGATTTGCCTTTCGACTGATGCGTCTGTTTATTTACAAGGCTCTTGAATTCCGTTAATCATTTAGAGAGAGTTGAAATGTCTGTTTATTTTAAAAGGTTCTCATTTAGAAAGAGTTCTTTTTTATTTATCATTTTATTAAATTTAGAAAGAGTTGAATCTGTTTATTTAAAAGGCTCTTGAATTTTATTAACCATTTAGAAAGAGTTGAGTCTATTTATTTAAAAGGCTCTTGAATTCTATTAACCATTTAGAAAGAGTTGAATCTGTTTATTTAAAAGGCTCTTGAATTCTGTTCATCATTTAGAAAGAGTTGGATCTATTTATTTAAAAGGCTCTTGAATTATATTAACCATTTAGAAAGAGTTGAATCTGTTTACTTACAAGGCTCTTGAATTCTGTTCATCATTTAGAAAGAGTTGAATCTGTTTATTTAAAAGGCTCTTGAATTCTGTTCATCATTTAGAAAGAGTTGAATCTGTTTATTTAAAAGGCTCTTGAATTCTGTTCATCATTTAGAAAGAGTTGAATCTGTTTATTTAAAAGGCTCTTGAATTCTGTTCATCATTTAGAAAGAGTTGAATCTGTTTATTTAAAAGGCTCTTGAATTCTATTAACCATTTAGAAAGAGTTGAATCTGTTTATTTAAAAGGCTCTTGAATTCTGTTCATCATTTAGAAAGAGTTGAATCTGTTTATTTAAAAGTCTCTTGAATTCTGTTAATTATTTAGTAAAAGTTGAATCTTTTATTTACAAGGCTCTTGTTTATTTAAAAGAGTTGAATCTCTTGAATTCCGTTAATCATTTAGAGAGAGTTGAGTCTGTTTGTTTAAATGGCTCTGGAATTCTGTTCATCATTTAGAAAGAGCTGAATCTGTTGAATCTGTTTATTTAAAAAGGCTCTTGAATTCTGTTCATCATTTAGAAAGAGTTGAAAATTGTCTCTCAACATAAGAAATCGTAGAAAATTTCTTCTGGCAACACTGCAGTAATGAACCAAATTACATAGAAGTCTGAAGTTAAAAACCTGCTGATTCATCCTGGGAATATAATCACAACAGCATTGCTGTATTTTCATTACAGCCTGTGCGGGAATGACGCTGTTATATCACCCCGTAATGCCTGCAAGAGGGTTACTTTAGAAAGTATTTATCAACTCCTGTTTGGAAGCACCTGATGAGAAGTGTGTTAGCTCGGGTATTGTGGGCATTTGTGCCCGAAGGAAACCTTATCAGCCGTCGGCGGATTATTGACCTCTTTTTTTTTTTATCTTATTATTCGATTCGTGGACTGCCTTTGTTTGCGCGTGCTTGCTTTCCAGGCAGCGTGACATCGTTGCGATTGGACTGCTTTTTTTTTCTGTGCTTTGTAAAAAAAAAAGGGGGGGAATTTTTTTCCTGATGCATTCCGTCGCTAAAGTGACAAATTGATAAATCTCTCTCTCTCTCTCTCTCTCTCTCTCTCTCTCTCTCTCTCTCTCTCTCTCTCTCGTCTTCTTTTCCTTCTTTTTTTCTTGGTTTCTTTCTTTCAGTTTTGAGAGAGAGAGAGCGAATTCTCTCTCTTTCTCTCTCTCTCTCTCTCTCTCTCTCTCTCTCTCTCTCTCTCTCTCTCTCTTTTGTGGTATCTTGATTTATTTCTGTTTCTTTCAGTCTTGAGAGAGTCTCTCTCTCTCTCTCTCTCTCTCTCTCTCTCTCTCTCTCTCTCTCTCTCTCTCTCTCTCTCTTTTCATTGTTGAACTGGTTCTCTCAGTCTTGAGAGAGAGAGAGAGAGAGAGAGAGAGAGAGAGAGAGAGAGAGAGAGAGAGAGAGAGAGGGGGGGATTATGAAAGTGTTTGTGTTACGAAAGTAAATGTTTTCTTGCTATAGATTCAAAGGAGATAAATTTGTTTATGTACACAGGATAAAACTCATCCACTACAGACGAATGCAAGATTAATGACATACATACATGCATACATACATACATACATACATACATACATACATACATACATGGAACTGGAACTGGAATTGGAACATCAAATTTAGGCCAAAAGCCAAGCACTGGAACCTACGAGGTCATTCAGCGCTGAAACGGAAATTGACAGTAGGTAGGTTTGAAAGGTGTAACAGGAGGAAAACCTCAACTAAGCACTATTAGAAGGTGGAAAGTCAGATGGAAGAAAGAGAATATGAACGGAGGTATAGTAAAAGGAATGAAAGAGGTTGCAGCTAGGAGCCGAAGGGGGTACATACATACATACATACATTGCAGACTTGCAGACTAGTTGGGTAACGTAATGTAGAGAAAGTAAAGGCTGGGCATTCAGCGGGGCATTTATGAATGAAGTTTGACCTACCTTTTTAGTCTGTGCCCGAAGGCTGACTTCGCAGACGGCGCGAGAGAGAGAGAGAGAGAGAGAGAGAGAGAGAGAGAGAGAGAGATGAGATAGTCATTGACTTGTAGCGACCTGGGGTTGCATTCCGTTTAGGACACACCCAAAAGATATTACGAAGCCCCTCCGGCCAATTTCTCTCTCTCTCTCTCTCTCTCTCTCTCTCTCTCTCTCTCTCTCTCTCTCTCTCTAATGCGAATAGGAACTTGAGTCAGATATTTCGTAAGAGGTATTGTCGCTTCATTGATAATAAGATATATACATTATATAAATGCAAATCTCTCTCTCTCTCTCTCTCTCTCTCTCTCTCTCTCTCTCTCTCTCTCTCTCTCTCTCTCTCTCTCTCTCGTAATGCGAATAGGAACTTGAGTCAGATATTTCGTAAGAGGTATTATCACTGCATTGATTATAAGATATATATTTACATATATGTAAATCTCTCTCTCTCTCTCTCTCTCTCTCTCTCTCTCTCTCTCTCTCTCTCTCTCTCTTATATATATATATGTGTGTGTGTGTGTTTTGTAATGTGTGTTGTGTAACAGTAAACTGAGAGAAAAAAAATAGCTAAAAGATATAAGGAAGAACTAATAATTCGAGACTGTTGCGACGCTGGCTAATAATTAGTAAGCGACATTGTCGGATCTGGAGGACGGCTAATATCAGGGTAAAGGTGACTTTTCGCTCGGAGGTGTCAAATGAGATCTGAAGGCGCCGACAACGCCCTCCCAGGCGGAAAGAGCGCAAGGTCATTGTTGTTTGCTTTTGTGAAGTTTTTAAAATTCTGTCTTCATTTTGACGTGGTTCGACATTTAGGAATTTTGATGTAAGCTTTTTTCTCTTTTATATTTCAAGTATGGCTTGATTGGTTTTTAATACTACAGGTACAGACTGAATGAATTTTGTATTTAGCCGTAGCTTCTTGACCAAGAATATTGATTTAAGCTTTTGTTTTTTTTTATATTTGGTTTTTAATACAAAGACTGAATAAATTTTGTATTTAGCCGCCTGACCAACAATTTGATTTAAGCTTTTGTTTTTTTTTATATTTCAAATATAGCCTGATTGGCTTTTTTGATACAAAAGTTGAACTTTTTGAATTTTGCTTTTTTGAAGTATGTATTTGTTAGCATTTATAATTGAAATATGGATTAATTAACTTTCATATATTAAGTATGGGTTAGTTAATTATCGTATTTTAATCAATTCGCGGTTGATTTTTATTTTTCAAGTTTAGATTTGCATATCAAGATATGTTTTATACGCACCTCTTGGAATTATTACATTTGTTTCTGCATGCTTATAAAATTAGTAATCCTACAAGAGAGAGTATTTAACGAGAAATTATTGAAGTGGGAGAGGAGAAAGTTAGCAATAATCTTGATTGAATAAAAAAAAAACAGAACACGCTTTACACTTTTTTTTTATTATATTGAAATCTTACTGTGCCTTTGGCTGACCAGCTATTTAAGATACGAAACTAGTTGGGAAATCGAGGTCTTGGAAATTACTGCAGTGAAACCTATTAATCTCCTGCAGTTGGTTTGAGGAAGTAACTCTTTCGAAGTTTGTTTTTTGGTTTTCTGTAAAAGAAAACTATTGTTCCGGCTTTGACTGTCCGTCCGCACTTTGTTCTGTCCGCACTTTTTCTGTCAGATCAGATCTTAAAAACTACTGAGGCTAGAGGGCTGCAAATTGGTATGTTGATCATCCACCCTCCAGTCATCAAACATACCAAATTGCAGCCCTCTAGCCTCAGTAGTTTTTATTTTATTTAAGATTAAAGTTAGCCATAATCGTGCTTCCGGCAACGATATAGGACAGGCCACCACGGCTGGCTGAGAGTTTCATGGGCCGCGGATCATACAGCATTATACAGAGACCACCGAAAGACAGACCTATTTTCGGTGTCCTTGATTATACGATGCACAGAAAACTCGATTGCGCCGAAGAAACTTCGACGCATTTTTTACATTTCCCTTCTTTATATCTCCAAGATTTCGGTGATTTTTTGGCCGTGCCGTGAAATGAGTCGTCACTTCCTTCATTTGCCTCAGTAAACCCCAGACGTAAAGTAAATTTCCCTTGGAACATCTGTATTAGCAGACAATAGCGTATTTGTGTCTTGCATTATTCATTATTATTCATCGCTTGATGATATCGTTTGGTAGTCTTTGGGTGTTAGGACATTTATCTAAATTCTTCTTCTTGATCAATCAGAACATCTGCAATGTAGCAGCGGAGCGTCCCTTTGTGTCTTTCCTTATACTCCTCCGTTCGTATTATTATTCCTTCCTGACAATTGATGATATCGTTTGGTAGTCTTTTCGTTTCAGGTGAATGACCTTTATCCCTAAATTCATCTTCTTGAAATCAATCCCTACTAAAAGACGAAAGAGAGAGAGAGAGAGAGAGACCTTCATGATAAATATAGCAGCATTTGCTAAAAACTTAGCAACTTGCGCTATGGACAAGCTCACCTTCGAGTAGTGCAAACTCAACGCTGACGTGCAGGCAAACCTACTTTATAGAACAACTTTAAACTTGGGACTTTAGTTGAATTTTAGTTTTAGTAAAAGAAAAATATTGTGCCGACTTTGTCTGTCCGTCCGCACTTTATTCTGTCCGCATTTATTTCTGTCTGCACTTTTTTCTGTCCGGCCTCAGATCTTAAAAACTGCTGAGGCTAGAGGGCTGCAAACTGGTTTGTTGATTATCCACCCTCCAATCATTAAACATACCAAATTGCAGCCCTCTAGCCTCAGTGGTTTTTAATTTGTTTAAGGTTAAAGTTAGGCCACCACCGGGCCGTGGTTAAAGATTCACGGGCTGCGGCTCATACAGCATTATACCGAGACCACCGAAAGACGGATCTATTTTCGGTGGCCTCGATTATACTCTGCAACGGCTGTACAGAAAACTCGATTGCGCCGAAGAAACTTTTGTGCATTTGTTACTTGTTAGTATCGAGACTGAATCTTCACTCGAATCTGAAATGCCAGTCATGCCTGCGGTCTTAATGGGCATCTCTGCCCAGAATATGCCCGACAATGAAAGTTGTTTTGTCCGAATCTTGTCTTGCAATGGTTCCAGAGGCCAGGTGTTCGAGATGATTCTGGGATCCTGTTTAGAGTGTTATTAAGAATCTTAGATCAGTATCATTGTTGTTAATTATCGTTGCGCCGAAGGCGAGAACAATGTATTGGAGTAACTTTGGATCAAGATAAAAAAAATAAAGAAATAAAAAATGTGCCGAAGTTTCTTCCGCGAAATCGAGTTTTCTGTACAGCCACTACAGCATATAATCAAGGCCACCGAAAATAGATCTATCTTTCGGTGGTCTCCGTATAATACTGTATGAGCCGCGGTCCATAAATCTTTAAACACTTCCGGTGGTGGTCTATCCTATATCGTTGCCAGAAGCACGATTATGGCTAACTTTGACCTTAAACAAAATAAAATCTACTGAGGCTAGAGGGCTGCAATTTTGTGTGTCTGATGATTGGAGGGTGGATGATCAACATACCAAATTGCAGCCCTCTAGCCTCTGTAGATTTTAAGATCTGAGGGCGGAGAGAAAAAGTGCGGACGGACAGACAAAGCCGGCACAATAGTTTTCTTTTACAAAAAACTAAAAATCATATCAAGTAGATGTATAACTTGGCTTAAAAGTACTAGTATTTAATATTTCTGGATCAAGGTCAGGAACGCTGCTATAGTCATAACTGAATCAGGGTCAGTAGTGACCTTTTTTAAAGATATCTTTAGGTCAGGGTCAGGATGATATCTATATTAAATCATAAATTTGTGGTAACACAAGATTATATATTATTTGTGTTTTTTTTCTGTCATGTATTTCCGTTAATATATTTTGGAAAGAGGTAAAGAATTTTTTATATGTATTTTCAAGGAAATTACCACTTTCTCTCTCTCTCTCTCTCTCTCTCTCTCTCTCTCTCTCTCTCTCTCTCTCTCTCTATCTATCTATCTATCTATCTATCTATCTATATATATATATATATATATATATATATATATATATATATATATATATATATATATATATATATATATATATATATATATATATATAATATATATAATATATATACATATATGTATATGTATGTATGTGTGCAGTATACATATATAATACATTATATTTCTTTCCGTCATTATCATAGTCGATTTTAAAATAATCTGTCCATTTTCACTCAGTCGACATTTTCACAAAGATTCTTGACATCAGCTAACCGTGGATTTTCACGTGAGGACTTCCTTTGTTCGCAGGTACGTAACGACGTCCTGTGTTATCCTGCGTATATCCTACGTCCCCCATGACCCTCTCAGAGTCCTGGCCGTAAGTATTGAGTTCCTTAGGGATGAAGGGGTCCTTCTTGAAACTGTGGCGTTTGGTAGTTTTTTGTATGTATATATAATACTTCAGTTTGTAGAGATACGGACTGGTTTATGTCATCAATGGAATAATGTGTATTTGCTTTTATTCATATACTTAAGGTTTATATATATATATATATATATATATATATATATATATATATATATATATATATATGTATGTATATATGTGTATATATATATGTGTGTATAACTGAATCATGTGTGTGTGTGTGTGTGTGTGTGTATGGAACTGAATGATGAAATATGGAACGTGATGAATATAAATAAAGCAAATGCCACGAATTAAAGTGGAACAATGGAACAGTGCTAGGCCTTTCGACTTACTACTGTCCTTTACTTAGCAGTAAAGGACAGTAAGTCGAAAGGCCTGGCACCACTCCGTTGTTTCCATTTCCTTCGTGGCATTTGCCTTATATATATATATATATATATATATATATATATATATATATATATATATATATATATATATATATATATATATATATATATTGGCTCATGTGTGTGTGTGTGTGTGTAGAGAAAGAGAGTTTTTACTGTCGTCTCTCAAGTTTCCTCTCCTTTCTCTTGCTCGACTTAATATCAGAACTCCAGTTTTCCACGACATCCGCCGCTTTCCACGTCGGTTCACGACCTAGAGCGCCTGCCCGGGCACGCAAGAGACGGAGATGAATGACCAAAATACTGGGGTTTCATCTCCCCGAGGTCACAGAAGTTGCCCGTTGCATGATTTGGGTCGCTGGCATAACCGAGAGTCTGCCCTAACCGTAATTCATAAGCAGTTGTCTTTTTGGATGTTTGAAGCGATGAAGTGATTGTGATTAAAAAAAAAAAAAAAAAAAAACAAGTAAAAAATTCGTCGTAGTTTCTTCGGCGCAATCGAGTTTTCTGTACAGCGTATAATGCCGTATGAAACTCTCAGCCGCGGCCCATGAAATTTTCAGCCACGGACTGGTGTGGCCTGTGTTGTTGGCACCTATATTGGTGCCAGACGTACGATCATGGCTAACTGTAACCGGAAGTAAAATAAAAACTACTGAGACTAGAGGGCTGCAATTTGGTATGTTTGATAACTGGAAGGTGGATGATCAACATACCAATTTGCAGCCCCTCTAGCCTCAGTAATTTTTAAGATCTGAGGGCGGACAGAAAAAGTGCGGACGGACAGACAAATAGCCATCTCAGTAGTTTTCTTTAATAAAAAACTAAAAAAGATCAGTTCTCTTGAATGCGCTCCATGCGCTGATTATGTTTTGGGAATTAATTACCGATAGCACAGAACAGACTGTTAAAGCTCGCTGCTTGTCTGTACAAAGAAATGCACTTTTCTGTCTACTTAATGATTCAGTTTAATAGAACCGGAATCTTACCTGCAGTGGATTCCCCCTTGGCCCAACCAATTGTTTTGTATGGTTCCGGACCCAACCAAACCTTGCTTGGTAATAGATTACCGATAGCACAGAACAGACTGTTAAAGTTAACTGCTTGTCTGTACAAAGAAATGCAGCTTTCTGTCTACTTAACGATTCAGTTTAATAGAACCGGAATCTTACCTGTAGTGGATTCCCCCTTGGCCCAACCAATTGTTTTGTATGGTTCCGGACCCAACTAAACCTTGCCCCTGCAAAGTCGTTTGCTGTACACTGGTATCCATTAGTTTCGCCCTGCTGGACGCGCTAACCCTTAACGACAGCAGTAATAATAATATATTTCTCCTGTTAAGTTTTAACTAGACTGTTCCCTTCCCCAAGGTACTGCCATCCACGGATTCGAATCGCCTGCTTTCAGATTTTACTTGTTCTAAGGCCGGCCCTGTCTCTCCATAGATCCTGGTTGTAATTTCTTCAGTCCCATTCTCCAAAGTCAAAGTTTCTCTCTCTCTCTCTCTCTCTCTCTCTCTCTCTCTCTCTCTCTCTCTCTCCATAGATCCTCGCTGTAATTTCTTCAGTTCGATTCACCAAAGGCAGAGTTTCTCTCTCTCTCTCTCTCTCTCTCTCTCTCTCTCTCTCTCTCTCTCTCTCTCTCTCTCTCTCTCCACATAGATCCTCATTGTAATTTCTTCAATTCCATTCTCCAAAGGCAAAGTTATAATCAATATTCGTTCAAATAAAGATGAATCATGAACAGAATTAGAGTCAGCCCAATAACCCAGGAGCCACGATCCAGTCCGTGATCTCTATCAGCACGCGATCATGACTGAAGAGAATTTCTCAATCCAGTCTTAATGAAAAACCCCCCCACCCCCACGAAGGAAAACTCCATTGACCCAGGCTGCTAAATTTAAACCTCTTCCATTATAGGGCTTCAGGCCGGATGGCAACAGGATTGGAGTACATTGAACGGGATTAGATCCGTCTTATTTCGTCTTTTATTTTTCTTTTAATCACGCCGAATGTTGTCATGCTAGGTCGGCTGCTCTGTCGGAGGTTTTATTCCCCCTCTTATCAGTCCGTGGCTCGTGCCCGATTTGGCTCTCAAGAAGCGAACGGGTTATTGCAGGTTATAATGGCGTTGCGGAACCCGGCTATCTGACAGGTAAAATGGATCAAGTGATTTAATGTTTAGCGCCGGTCACAGAGAGACAAGTGAGGATGTGGGTCAATAAACTGGAAGTGTAGAGAGATAGAGAGACAGACAGATAGACAGAAAGAGAAGATGGCTGTAAAATGAGCGTTGTATCTTGACTCAAACTTTAACTTGAAAAATTCGTACCTGACGTACTAGCTTATGGTACCCTAACCATTGAGCAAAATATTAATGTGTATATACATATATATATATATATACATATATATACATTATATATATGTGTGTGTGTGTGTGTGTCTGTGTGTAATCCACACAGCTTTTTCTCTGGAAAAGCTGGGGCAGTTCTACTACCTTCCGATTTTCAGCAAGTGATTCGGGATTAATTTGGACAACGTCTATTGCTAGTGACTTTTATGTACTTTCAGAGAAATGAATCAATCCAGATCTACAAATTCTGTCGTTCTGATAAAAAATTCATTAATACCCACCGTTGAATAAAATGAGAAAGGAAGGAGAAATGGGAAAAGGAAAAAAAACAAGTAAAAAATGCGTCGAAGTTTCTTCGGCGCAATCGAGTTTTCTGTACAGCGTATAATCAAGGCCACCGAAAATAGATCTATCTTTCAGTGGTCTCGGCGTAATGCTGTATGACCCGCGGCCAGCGAAACTTTAACCACGGCCCGGTGATAGTCTATTCTATATCGTTGCCAGAAGCACGATTATAGCCAACTTTAACCTTAAATAAAATAAAAACTTCTGAGGCTAGAGGGCTGCAATTTGGTATGTTTGATGATTGGAGGGTGGATGATCAACATACCAATTTGCAGCCATTTAGCCTAAGTAGTTTTTAAGATCTGAGAGCGGACAGAAAAAGTACGGACAGAATAAAGTGCGGACGGACAGACAAAGCCTGCGCAGTAGTTTTCTTTTACAGAAAACTAAAAAATAAAAACTAAAAAACTAAATATGATCTTACTCAAGTCCTCACGGATCAGCATTCGAGGTCAGCGCCGGAGTCCTTGACTCCCGAATGTCAGCAGATGCTGGCCATTAAAGGATTCCTGCGGCTGACCGCAGATTTCTCACACTTTGTTGCCACACCCTGGAAGGATATCGCCTGGCTTCTGACCATCTATCTCCGTTTGTCTGTTGGGAGATCTCTCGAGGTAACAGACAATATGGGTAGAACCGAGATAAGCGTAGGTCCTTCGCGTGGTCGTTTTTGTTGGCTGATCAGATAGGGAAGGGATTCGTATGAGATGTCTTTGCTTGTTGATTGAACTTGTAAGACCAGAATTCATATCTGCGTTAACTGCGTCTTGTTGCGTTTTCTTTCTCAGTGTTATTTTTTTTTTGGCGTATTATTGTCGTCATCAGCTTCACTGTTTTGATTACTATCATTATCATCATTGCTGTTGTTGCTCCTTTTGTTTTCGTTTTGTTTTACGTTATCATTTTTAATAATGATATTGATAAAAAAAAAATACGAAAGAGAATGACTGAAAAAATAAAAATTAGATATAATGGTTTTTGGGCCTGCTATCTTGAACGATAGCTAGTCTTCCTTTGAAAAGTAAATGAATAAATGAGGGAAGACTAAATAAGAAGAGGAAACGGGAAACCAAGAGAGAATCGAAGGAAGTGAAGAATACCAAAGTTATTAGCCATGAGTAATTGAATAATATGATTTTGACTTTTTTTTTTGAGGAAGCTAACGAACTTCCAGCTGCGTTAGTTCTTCATTTTTCTTGCCATTATTATTATTATTATTATTATTATTATTATTATTATTATTATTTATTATTAAAAATACTCATTATGATTCTTAAAATGGAGAAACAAATCCATTTATTATTACATATATTTTATTAAAACTACAGATAGCTTAATCTGTAAATTTCATCTTTAAATATATATGTACAGTCATTCAAAAATGTTTTGCAACATGTTCCAGAAGTTTTCGTTCACCTAACAGTAATTTGTTCTTTTGATATTTACAAGAAATGTAATTTTCTTATGCCACTTTGGTTATTAATCATACGGTTAACAATATAAAAAGAATGGCAAGTGAAAAATTCATATTACGAAAAATGACAAAACATTTTGAAAAATTTCACAGATGATTGGGCAAAAGAGTCAAAGAAGAAACTATATTTCGAATCAGAGAAAAAAACTTTTGACTAATAAAATAATATTAAATAACCATCCATGAAATTATATATAAATAAAGAAAGAAATAATTCAACCATTATCGTTGTCAAAAACAAAAAAGAAAAAATCTCATAACGTCGTATGTTATCGTGTGACTCCACATACAGGCAGGAAAAGTTTAAACTGTCTCGTCACTAGCACCGATAAGATGGGCAACAGACTAAGCCGCGCCACAATCATTAGCTTGCGTAAGACTAATGTTTCTATTGTAGATATTGCTTGGCAGCTTAGCGTAAATAAAACAACCATGTATAGAGGTATACAACAACAGAGAGAACGAGGAAACATGATAAATTCATTGTAAAAACTGGAGGACAACCCCCATTGTTGCACTACGTTAAAGATCATCATCGGATGATCACTTAAGAACTCCTCCTAACTCCCCTGACAACCGATGTTGCTATAAAGAGAGAACATTACGCTCTCCTTCTAGTTGCTGCTCAAACCATCCGTAACAGGCTACATGAGACCAAGATATTATTTCAGCATACTCCTGTCAAGAAACACTTCATATCAGCGAAACACAAAGAATAGAGGCTAGGGTTTGCGTTACAATATAATCCAGTGGCCGATGATTTCTGTACAGTCATCTTTTTGATGAGGAGGAGACATTCTCCACTGATGAGCATGGTAGTCTTCATCACTGCTGGCATTTAGCATTAACTAAATTAATGTTGAACTTCTAGCTAATTTTAATTCTTTAGAAACTTAGATAATAAGAAATACAAAAATAGGCGTTATATATTCAGTTAACTTCATAAGAGGCATCAAAATGATAGGCCTAAGTAGCAATGAAAGAAATAAGAAATTACACATGATAACCCTATATATATATATATATATATATATATATATATATATATATATATATATATATATATATGTATGTATGTATGTATGTGCGATTATATTCTATGTATTACAAAAATGGACGTGAAATCTGTTAGTCTAATTCAGTATATTTTATATTAAGTTTCACTAGTTCACAATATACATAGGATTAGTCATTCAAAAATTTAATTAATAATAATGTGAAGCAAATCTTTACAAAAGTCGTATTTGTTGATGTTAATAAGACTAATAGTTCAACTTGTAACAGTCGTAGGCCTATGCCTACAAAGTTCACACATATGAAGGAGATAAAACAACGATAGTGATGGCAGTTGGAGATGAAAATATTAAAACATAATAACAGTGATGACCTCTGAAGTATTACAGTAACATCCTTTAATTAAGTAAAATATGACAACAGTAAGCAGTATCAGAAAAAGCCCTGTTTAAGGGAAACCTCGGACCCACCGCTTGTTCAGTTGTTTCACGCGCTTACAACTGAGTTGCCAAATATCGCCAAATGTCGCTATTATAAGCTGTTGTCCGAAATGTTTTGAATTATGTTGCAAAACTTTTTTGAGTGATTGTACATATACATAACTGTGGATTTGTTTCTTCATTTATTATTATTATCATTATTATTATTATTATTATTATTATTATTATTATTATTATTATTGGCAGCAACGATGCTTGTGGTAATTTGAAAAGTTCCTTTATCATTACAAGGGGGTTTCGTGCCGTCAGTGCACCTTAGGCACCTTTGCAGCGTCCCTTCTAGCTGCAACCCCTTTCGTTCCTTTTACTGTACCTCCATTCATATTATCTTTCTTCCATCTTGCTATCCACCCTCTCCTAACAATTGATTCTTAGTGCAACTGCTTTGAGGTTTTCTTCCCGTTACACCTTTCAAACTTTTACTGTCACTTTCCGTTTCAGCGCTGAATGGCCTCATAGGTCCCAATGCTTGGCATTTGGGCTAAGCTCTATATTCCATTTCATTCCATTACAAGAGAAATATTATGTTCTTCGCCTCAGCTGTTTTCAGTTTCGTATTTATCTTCACTTGTTATCCTTCATAACTCTTTCTTTAACGTAAGTTATTCTGAAGCCTTTACAAGGAATTTTTTAACTGAATCTGTTCCTCCCAAGTCTCATGATTTATGTCCCATTTTGAGAGATGGTCAGAAGTTTTTAGAATATAGATTTTTATATATACGATATATACTGTATATATAAATTTCTGACTCACATCAGGACCGAACCCAGGTCTTTCAATTGAAGGACGAGACGGCTGCCAACAAAGCCACACAAGTGGTTGGCAGCGTTCTCATCTTTCAGTTGAAAGACCTGGGTTCGATCCCGACGTGAGTCAGAAATTTATTTCGGTTCCACACGTGGTTGTGTGTTGATTGTTTCAATATATATATATATATATATATATATATATATATATATATATATATATATATATATATACATATTATATTTGTGGGCGTGACTGTGTATGCGCGCTTTCTAGTTACATATAGATTTGTAAGGGCAACAAAGGTATATTCATGATCATAGGAACTACGTGCGGCTGAGACATGTTTTCTTGCATCTTGGTAAATGAAAATCGCTTCTAAAAACCGGTTTAGCAAAGACAAGTAAAAAGTAAAAAAAAATAAAAAAAAAATCCTGTTATGTTGCCTAGTCGTGGGATGAGTGTGCCTTCTTATTCCTTATATGATACATTCGTGTGATACCAAAAAACGAATTTTTCGTTGAAGATGAACTCCGTGGCATCTTGTAATGTGCATCTTATTATTTTAGATGTTTTGGGAAATTCTATATTATTGTTAGGGCGTTGACGTGTGCTAATAAGTGGCATTTGTGAAGTGGATATCAAAAATCGTTGGTGGCCGGAAGGCCAAATTCTGAATGGTCTTTATCTCCAAGAATATGTTGCTGAATCTGTCTTTGCTGTTGTTCTAGGTTCCTTCTGCCTTATGCCAACACCACCGGCTCTTGCTCATAAAAGCAGCATGTAGGTGTAAATATAACTTTGGAAGTGGGTAAAATGACTGGCTTGGACTTTTGAACCTGGCGAGCAAAGAGCGTCATGGGTCCATTTGCCTCAGATAGGGATATAAATATATGTATATTTGTGTATGTATATGTGTGTGTGTATAATAATGTATACATATATTGTATATATTGTATATATATATAATATATATGTATACATACATACATACATATACATAGGCAGCTATAATTTTTTTCTTCTATTTGTGAAATATATCACATCGTTTAGTCCCATTCATGTTCTGTTACTAAACTTGCGTCTAATTTAATCTTAAATTCCAGACTTCGGTTCAGGAGATCATTGTTATTTGTTACTTGGTTACCTAGAGGTTGCGCTAAGAATACTAAACATCAGTACGGTTCACTCTGTTGGTGACGATTGGTACAGTTCATTGGCCAGTGTTGGTGATGAGGTTCACTCTGTTGGTGACGATTGGTACAGTTCATTGGCCAGTGTTGGTGATGAGGTTCACTCTGTTGGTGACGATTGGTACAGTTCATTGGCCAGTGTTGGTGATGAGGTTCACTCTGTTGGTGACGATTGGTACAGTTCATTGGCCAGTGTTGGTGATGAGGTTCACTACGATTGGTACAGTTCATTGGCCAGTGTTGGTGATGAGGTTCACTCTGTTGGTGACGATTGGTACAGTTCATTGGCCAGTGTTGGTGATGAGGTTCACTCTGTTGGTGACGATTGGTACAGTTCATTGGCCAGTGTTGGTGATGAGGTTCACTCTGTTGGTGACGATTGGTACAGTTCATTGGCCAGTGTTGGTGATGAGGTTCACTCTTTTGGTGGCGATTGGTACAGTTCATTGGCCAGTGTTGGTGATGAGGTTCACTCTGTTGGTGGCGATTGGTACAGTTCATTGGCCAGTGTTGGTGATGAGGTTCACTCTGTTGGTGACGATTGGTTTCATTGGCCAGTGTTGGTGATGAGGTTCACTCTGTTGGTGGCGATTGGTACAGTTCATTGGCCAGTGTTGGTGATGAAGTTCACTCTGTTGGTGGCGAAAGGTACAGTTCATTGCTTTTCTGGTGATTGGTACAATACACGGTATTGATGAACAGTACAGTTCATTGACCACAGTTGGTGATTAGTATTATTCACTGTGTTGGTGAAGATTGGTACGGTTCAAAATAATGGTACTGAATGGTACAGTTCACTTCGATGCTCTTTAATGGTACAATTTTTTTTTTTTTTTTAGTTTTCTGTAAAAGAAAACTATTGTGCCGGCTTTGTCTATCCGTCCGTTTTTTTTTTTTTTAGTTTTCTGTAAAAGAAAACTATTGTGCCGGCTTTGTCTATCCGTCCGCACTTTATTCTGTCAGCACTTTTTCTGTCCGCCCTCAGATCTTAAAAACTACTGAGGCTAGAGGGCTGCAAATTGGTATGTTGATCATCCACCCTCCAGTCATCAAACATGCCTAATTGCAGCCCTCTAGCCTCAGTAATTTTATTTAATATAAGGTTAAAGTTAGCCATAATCGTGCTTCTGGCAACGATATAGGATAGGCCACCACCAGGCCGTGCTTAAAGTTTCATGGGTCGCGGCTCATACGGAGACCACCGAAAGATAGATCTGTTTTCGGTGGCCTTGATCATACGTTGTAGCGGCTGTACAGATTGCGCCGAAGAAACTTCGGCGCATTTTTTACTTGTTTTCTGAACGTTCCCAGTAACCGAGATTGTGTCCTTGGGAGGGGGAGTTCATCGCCACATCTCGAAGCATCTTCAAACCTCAGTCATGCCCTCTCTCTCTATCTCTCTCTCTCAATTGTCAGGTAAATATTCCTAAGCCATGTTTCGGTTAGTGGATAATCTGATGGACTTTCAAGAGCGCTATTGTTTATCGGAAAAAATTCATGCAAAAAACTAATTAAATTCACCATAGCTCAACGTTCTCTCTCTCTCTCTCTCTCTCTCTCTCTCTCTCTCTCTCTCTCACGGCAGCTAACTTCTTAACTGACGTATTGGTTATTGGTTAATCTGCTGGACCTTTAAAAGCGCGGTGAATTTTTTTGAAAACATTCCCATGAAGTACGGTTGAAATGAGTTCTGTGTCAACGGTTCTCTCTCTCTCTCTCTCTCTCTCTCTCTCTCTCTCTCTCTCTCTCTCTCCCAGCTGGAAGATAACAATTCCCAAGTCATGCATCGGTTTTTGGGTAATAATTTGTTGGACCTGCAAGAGCGCAGTGCATTATAGGAAAATATTCCTGTAAGAAACGTTTGAAATTATTTGTAACTCAACGGTTTCTTCTCTCTCTCTCTCTCTCTCTCTCTCTCTCTCTCTCTCTCTCTCTCTCTGGTACTGTTGGCAAACCATGCTGCAACCCTTCGAGGAACAGCTTCTACCCTGAGAGGTTCTTTCGCAGCGTGTGCGCTCCAATTACATAAATATTCCTGCCAGCTCTTCTCGGCATCTCCGGTAAAGCGGTCAGCGCCTGGAGCGGCTATATCGGTCTACGACGTAAACCGCCCATTTTCCTTTTTTTCTTTTTTTATTCGTTCCAAGGCCGTGAGTCGTAAACAAATGCTCTGAGGTGCAAAGGGCGTGATCAGCAGTGCTGCAGCGTATGAACAAACGGCTTGTAAGCAGGAGTGGAAGGCATTGTTGTGGTTGTTGAACGGAAGGACATCGCATCGTGAATGCGACGCGGCGACGCAGCTGATGTTTAGTAACCTTCCTAGGGTAAGGTCGCTGCGCGTTTTGAATCATTCACTCGAGTTGGGTGGTTAGATAAAGATGTTTGTATGTTTATACGATGAGCCGTGTTCATTGTTTAAGTTCCCAAGTTCCTTCTTTGGTTTTGACAGTCGATTTATTATGCAGATGGATTTTTTGTTTAAACTCTGTAAGAGGTTCCTCAATTAAGCTTATCATTCCAGTCATATAGAGTTCTTGCAGTTGAAAAGTCTAGTATCAATGACCTTTAGATTTGTGAACAAAAGTAATGGACCAAATTCCGGACTTTAGGAATCGAGAATATGACCTGATTTCTTGTGGATTCCAACCGGAATTGCAATATTAAGAACATTGTTGTTGCTGTCTTGAAACAAAAATTTATTTCCATGTATTTGTGTATATATCCCGTAGGGGGTAGCGCCATCAGTGCACCTCATGCGGTGCACTGTAGGCATTACGTGAGGTTCTTTGCAGCGTCCCTTCGGCCCCTAGCTGCAACCCTTCTATTTCCTTTTACTGTACCTCCGTTCATACTCTCTTTCTTCCATCTTGCTGTCCACCCTCTCCTAACAATGTTTTCAGTGCAGCTGCTTTGAGGTTTTCCTCCTGTTACACCTTTCAAACCTTTTTACCGTCAATTTCCGTTTCAGAGCTGGATGACTTCATAGGTCCCAGCGCTTGGTCTTTGGCCTAAATTCTGTGTTCTCTTGCATATATATCCATTTTGAGTTTGTCCATTTATGGGAGTTTGATTTGTAGGGTTGCTTTCATATATACTAGTATGTGTGTGTGTGTGTGTGAATATGCATACACACACATGTGTATATGTGACATAGATGCATATTGCAAGTCACATATGCCAACGAAGAGGATGATTTTAGTATAACTGCCAACCCTCTGGTATAGTTTTTTCAGAGAACTGGCCTGGAGATGGCCTTCAATCTCAATTCTTATGTTTTTGTTTATTTGCTTATTTTTTTAATTTTAATGAATCGCTTGGTTGTTTACCTTGTATATGATATATACATACATACATATATATATATATATATATATATATATATATACATATATATATATATATATATATATATATATATATATATATATATACATACATACAGTATATATTTGATAGAAATAATCAACACACAATCACGTGTGGAACAA